>NC_092411.1:80108663-80411693 GCF_040894005.1 Engystomops pustulosus
TTCTGGGGGGCTGTGTGTGGGCACATTACTTACTGGGGGGCTGTGTGAGGACATTACTTACTGGGGGGGAGGTGTGGCACATTAATTACTGGGGGGGGGGCTGTGTGGGCACGTTACTTACTGGAGGGGAGGTGTGGGCACATTACTTACTGAGGGGGCTGGGGACAAGGCTGTGTATACGGGGGGTGGCTGTTCAATATAGGGGGAGGCTAAATTAGGGCACCAACCCTTCATTATCAGACATTGCTAGTTTTTGTCAATACATTAACAATAATCAATTAAATCTTAGATTTAAAGGTGACTTGTCATCTGGGTCAATATGCTTTTTGGGTATAATGCCAGAAGGGGATCCGCTCTTAGAGACTGTCCACACTTCTACAAAACTTCAATCAGTGAATGCGATATTAGAGGCCATAAGCTATCACCCTGTCCACGCAATTAAATCCACTCCTGTAGGTGAAATACACAGACTAAGGAGAAGCTGTTCAAGAGACAGCATATTTAATGAACAAAAAGATGTTAAATTTGGTGTTAAATAGGGCTGAATCTATAACACAAGATTTAACATTAGAGACTATTTTATCTTCTATCAATAAAACATCAGATGAGAAAATAGTTAGATATGAAGAGAATAAAAATAAGAAAGTGGGTTTTTTCTACCAAATTCAGTACTAACTATAAGGCAGTATCTTTTATCATCCATAAATATTTGTCTATGTTTAACTCGAATCCCATTTTGAACAGCCAATATTTCATCTTTGAGTGATTTTTGTGAAAACAAAATAATACAACGTAGCTTACACAGAAAGGTTTTTTTCCTTGTTCAGGGAGTAGATGTAACGTGTACATTTACTATAAAACGTTTAGATATTGTATATGACGAACATAAAACATACAAATTGAAGTCCTTCATGAATTGTGAAACTAATCATGCAGTTTATCTGATATAGAGTACAGAATGTTACATGCGATACATCGGTTGCGCTAAAGGGAAAATTAAGGATCGTATTAGCAAACATTCAACTGATATAACCAAAAAGAATACTGGTGTATCGGGTGCTACTAAACATTAGACAGACACAGGTTCACTCATTTTCTTTTTGCGGACTGGAATGTGTTAATAAGCATGAAAGAGGAGGGAATTGGATCAAGAGGCTTCGTAAACGAGAAGCCTTTTGGATTCTTATATTGAATACAAGAACCCCAAAAGGGATTAATTTCTGTGATGATCTTATCACTGTTTATTGACACTACATAATTATTTAAATTGTATTTCTTTTTCTCTTCTAAAAACTGCAACCATGTGTTAAAGGATATGGCGTTTACTTTAAGAACTTTGTGATTGGCTGGTATGTGTTTTAAATATTTGTGATTAGTTTTAATGTTAGCCATGATTAAGAGGGGATACCCTCGAAACGCGTTGGCTGTCTGCCCATCACGCAGAAATATATATTATGCCCCAACAGAGAGATATGTACTTTACCACTATATACAGATATATATTACTATGCCCCAGCACAACGAGATATATACTGGGGCCCAATACAGCGAGATATATTGTGCCACAACACAAAGAGATATATACTTTGCCCAACACAGAGAGATATATATTGTGCACCAATAGAGAGATATATACTTTGTCCTCATACAGAGAGAGAGATATACTGTGCCTGAAACCACACACACATATAGATAGATAGATAGATAAAAGTAAAAAATAGGCTGCACACCAAAATATAGATAGATAGATAGATAGATAGATAGATAAATCTAGATAGATATACACTGTGCCCAACACAGATATAGATATATATATATATATATATATATATATATATATATACTGTGATCCAACATAGAAACACAGAAACATATACTATGCCCTAATATAGAAAGATATATACTGTTCCCCAATACGTAGATATATATATATATATATATATATATTTTTTTTATTTTATTTTTTTATTGTGCCCCAATACAGAGAGATATATACTTTCCCACAATACAGAGAGAGATATAAAGTCGTAAACACACAGTGGGTACAGAAAATTTTCAGACCCCTTTGAATTTTCCACTCTTTGTTTCATTGCAGCCACAGAGGGATGCATACTATTCCCCAACACAGAGATATAAATACTGTGTTTCAATACAGAGACATATTGTGCCTACCACACAGAGATATATACTGTGCCTACAACACAGAGATATACACTGTGCCCCAATACAGAGACATATATACTGTGTCCATCACGGAGAGATATATATTATGCCCCAATAGAGAGATATGTGTTTTGCGAGATATATAATGTATATATTTTAGAGAGATATATACTGTGCCCCAGCACAAAGAGATTGCAGACAGTCGTCTTGTCCCCGCAGCTGAAAAACACCCCCATAGCATGATGCTGTTACCACTCTCACCAAGACTCTTCTTCCATGATTGCTTAGTTTGGCAGGACTGTCAGGTCAAAAGTTGTGGTTGTCCCAAACTTCTTCCTTTTAAGGATTATGGAGGACAATGTGCTCTTAGGAGCCTTGATTGCTGCAGAAATTCTTTTGTAACCTTGGCAAGATCTGTGCCTTGCCACAATTCTGTCTCTGAAGTCCTTGGGCAGTCTCTTAGACCTCATGATTCTCATGTACTGTGACATGCACTGTAAACTGTGAGGTCTTATATAGACAGGTGTGTGCCTTTCCTAATTAAGTCCAATCAGTTTAATTGTATAAGTGATCAGACCCCCTAATGTTACAGTACCATACGGAGTCTAGAAATACAGTCCAAAAAAACTCCTAAAGGTTCAAATCACCCCTCTTTCCCTAGAACCGATATAAAAATAAACAATAAAAATCATAAACATATTAGGTATTGCCGTGTTCCAAAAGCCCTGATCTATCACCATATAAAATTCCTGGCAGTGACTGGAAAATAACCAAATATTTGAAATGACACTTTTTTTTGTCATTTTACAACACATAAAATTTTTTATAAAAAGTTATGAAAAGGTCATACAGAATCAGAATCATAGCAATGAAAATGTCATCATGTCCCACAAAAAAATTATGTTTCACAACTCCGTACACCGAACTATGAAAAAGTTTTCATAATTTTTTTAAACCTATGAAAACTAAATAAAACCTATATCAAATTGGTATCTCATAATCAGACTGACCTGAGGTGACATTTGTAGCACACAGTTAAAGATGTAAAAACAGAGCCCACAAGAAAATGACTCAAAAGTGTTTTTTTTCGTCAAGTATGCTGTATTTGGAAAATTGAATACTGCCACTAGGAAGTATAATTGGTTCCGCAGAAAACAAGTCCTTATAAAGCTCCATGCATGGAAAAATAGAAAAGTTATAGAATTTTAAATAGGAGGAAAAAATGGAAAAGGAAAAAGGGCATCAGTGAGAAGGGGCTCTCCATGCCACTTAGACTCCACTCCCATCTGTCAGCTTACATCATCTTCATCGGTGGTCCAGTGGGTCCACTACCCCTGGTGCCTGACAGGGTCTATTGGAAAATGTACTGTGAAAATTGGTTTGTTGTTTTAGAACAAGAACTTTATGTAGTAATTAGATTATGCCAAAGCACAGGCCACATTCATAATAGAAAAGCTAACACTTGATTTCAGCAGTACCATAAGTCTATCTTTTGTGTATACAAACCGCTCTAGCAGGGCTGGATTAATACTACCATGGGTCTTGGGCTGTAAGAACAGTGTGGGCCCCTCACATTTCAGAAGTACAACTGGAAAGTATAAAAACTTTTGCCTAGCTCTGCACTAAACCAAAATAAACAATTCTCTAATTTACATTCATTAGCTTTCTGCAGCCATTTGTCAGCTAACAGGCTAGAAGCTAGCAGTTACCTGGTCTCTCTAACTGTCTTTATTTGGTTGATTGCCATGGGAATCCATAGCTAGACAGAGGAAAGGAGGGTGAGTGGGTGTTATTGGGAGGGGTTACAAGCACATGCACGCTCCTTATTAGTAGCTGGATAATATCAGTTCCTGTAGCATGTCAAAAACTCCAGGACCTGCAGTGATGTCATCAGCATGTGACTGATCACATGCTTCAGGTCATCCAATAATTGCTGTTTGTGTTAAAAGTTTGAATATAGTAGAAATGTGTATGTATGAAAGTGTGACTGCACTAATAAAGCCAGAGTTCAGGCTCCCCATCAGTTCTAATGAATGGCTATCAGGTCCAGCACACACAGCACAATGTACATACAGTGCAACCTCTTTAAGCAGATCTATTTGCACAGGAAAGGGTGGTCTGCAAATAGGGGGCAAAAATAACATGGAAAAATAATTTTAAAAATCTGCGATTAAAATTTTGAATAAACCAACTCTTTTAGGGAGTTGGTCCTCTTAGAGAGATAGTCTTCTGGAGAGACTTATGTACTGCAGTGTATTGTGTCTGTCAATATTTTATTGACAGTTTGCCTATGAGACCCAGAACTGGACTGGGCCTCATAGGCCACCGTACATGGCAGACATGGAGGTCTTTGTCAGACTTCTGGCTACCATGGCAACCCTCAGCACCCTGCGATTGTGTTTGATTGCGGTAGTTAAAGGGTTAAACTATCTGGCAAACAGGAGTTTTCCCAGCCGGGCAGACGCAGCAGGGACCAGGCTCTATGTAAATCCCCAGTGGGATCCTGAGGACGAAATTGATGGTCCAAATATAAGAGAAGGCACATAGGGTAACACATTTTAAGACAGGAGAGAGATGGTTGGAGCCTCTCTCACCTTTCCTACAACTGATGATGTAAAAAAAAGATTGGGTGGGCTGAATTTTAGCATGCCTGATGCTTTGTTTTCCTAGTACAGTGATGGCGAAGCTTTTAGAGATCTTTTAGAGTGGCAACACCGCGATTCATTTAAAATGGTGTAAGAAATAAAAGGAACGGCAGTCACCAAAATCCTGCTGGTATCCGAGTATTCTTTATTTGTTACAAAACATCAATACTCACATATAGGACAAAGTAGGGAGGGAGTGTATGCGTGATGCATAAACAAAGTCTACGGCCGTTTTGCGCGACCTGCGCTTCTTCCGGCCTCCATGCATGGTGTTTAAACAGTGAGGTAGGTTTTTATACTAACAGGTAATGTATCACACCCCAAAAGCCATCATAATGTAACTCCTAATAGGTCAGGTAAAGCATCAATCATTGAAAACGCTATACCAAAGGATACTGCACATAGGCTAAAACTCACCTTCAGTCACAATCGCTCCTCCTCCCAAACTCCACTGCACCTGTTTTGGCGGTCTCTGACAGGTGTCCGTACGCTGTACCTGGCTCTCACAGGAACTCCGACATCGGGGAAGCAACACATGACGCAGCCCCCGCCCGCTGTACTTCTAGATCACGTGATGTGTTGCCAGGGCAACCAGCTGAAGCGCCCCAGCATCCCGGCGAAAACAGCGTAAACTGGGGAAGGAGAGGGGTGAGCCTACTGTATACAGGTAGTCCCATGGTTATGTACAAGATATGTTCTGTAGGTTTGTTCGTAAGTTGAATTTTTATGTAAGTCGGAACTGTATATTTTATTATTGTAACCTCAGGCAAAATTTTTTTGGTCCCTGTGACAATTGAATTTAAAATTGTTGGATTGTCATAAGAACCGAAATTAACAATAAAGAGCTTAACTGCAGACACCTTTGATAACTGTTACAATGGTTTATTGTAGCCTAGGGCTATAGTACAGTAAATTACCAACATCCAGAGGTCCGTTTGTAACTAGGGGTGGGTCATCTGTAAGTCAGGTGTTCTTAAGTAGGGGACCGCCTGTACTTGGGTATATTAAAATATAAAGTAGTCACCCTGTGGCGCTGTCCCCGGGCATCCTCTTGCTCTGCTGACATCATAGTTTGTGTGCAAGCAAATCGCATAGATGTGCATCTGCTGGTGGCCTAGCAGGAATGAAGAATTGCTGCGGGGAAAAGAGGATGCTGGGGGGCAGCACCAGAGGGTGAGTACTAAGTTTCTTTTATTAATGGATGCACTCTGCTGGACTTTGATTAATGGGGGCACTCTGCAGGATGTTTTATTAATGGGGGCCCTCTGCTGGACATTATATTAATGGGAGCACTCTGCTGCACATTTTATTAAAGGGGGCACTCTGCTGGACATTATATTAATGTGGGCACTCTGCTGCACATTTTATTAATGGGGGCACTCTGCTGGACATTTTATTAATGGGGGAATTCTGCTGGACATTTTAATTAAAGGGGCCGCTATGGACATTTCATTCATGAGGGGAGTCTACTGAACATTTTATCGATGAAGGGAGACTACTGGACATTTTATTGATGAGAGGATTTATTGAAGAGAGCAAGCATTCATGCAGCTCAAGAAATGCTTTGTTACTGCGCCAGTCTTTTGTCTGGAGTGGGAGCTGTTCTATCTCAGGGGTCAGAGGCTCTCACTAATCTTAAACCTGTTGCTTTCTTCTGAAGAAACTGTTCTCTTCTGATGAACACAATTATGATGTGGGCAACCAAGAGCTTTTGGCCATCAAATGGGCATTTGAGGAATGGAGACCAATTTCTTGAGGGAGCTAAACATCAGGTAACAGTTATCACTGACCATAAAAACCTCATGTATTTGTATAACGCTAAGGGACTTTCTCCCAGACAAGCGTGCTGGTCACTTTTATTTACCCGTTTTAATTTTGTTGTCACATACCTCCCGGGCACTTAGTATATTGTAGATGCCCTGTCACACAGCTTTGGTAATGACAGCACTCCAGAGGTTTTCCTAGAAAAACATCTTATCTCCAGGTATTGAGATTTCTGTTATTGATCATGATCCCGTCACCTCTATTGTTTACGCTCAGGGTCTAGCACCAACAAATACTCCTGTGTGTAAATTATTGCGCCTCTCAACCTATAGCTCCGATTGCTCAGAGATTTATTGTTCTGTGTTTTTGTACAGGAGGTTTTCATTTTTGTAAATGTATGAAAACATTATAAAACCTATACAAATTTGGTATCCCCTTAATCATACCGACCCAAAGAATAAAGTAGACATGTCATTTGGGGCGCTCAGTGAAAGACGTAATATCCAAGCCCATAAGAAAATGGCGCAAATGCGTTTTTTCACCATTTTCATTGCATTTGGAATTTTTTTCCCGCTTCTGAGTACATGGCATGGAATATTTAATAAAATAAAAATTTAAGGTACAGTATGGTAACATTTACAGTAAAATGGACGATGGTAATGTTGTTGTTGTATGCCTTATGTTTATGAGCGACAGTTTTCCTGCTATATACTTGCATGTCATAAGAATTTAAATTAAAAAAAGGACCATGTTAAATTCAAATCAGTTTTTTTTTAAATTTTTACCGGTGTTTTGTATGCGTTGGAAAAGGGGTAGTCTTATACGGCGAATATATCTTAAACTCTATATTTTAACAGGAAAGTAGGGGGGTCGTCTTATACACCAGGTCGTCTTATACGCCGGAATATACGGTAAGTCTTTTTTCCCACTCGCCGAGTTTGCCATAAACAACAGGATTAACATGTCTACCACAATGTTGACTTTCATCTTTACATCAGCTACTCGAAAAATAATAAAAAGAAATACTCAGCCCTGCTCCTCTTCATCTTTATCTCAGCGCTGTGCGTCGATGGGCTTGGCATGCCAGGGTCACCTAAAATAGATAAGATGTCCGGCACCCCGGACAAGGTTTTCGCATTAGGGGTGTGCCCTGTCAGGTTTAATAAGTGCCTTATAAATGGGGTTGGGACCATCAGTTGTATAGTGCAGAAGCCAGGTGGATACATAGATGATTGTCCTACTGAATTGAAAAAAGCAGCTAAGTAAAGAAAGAAGTAAAGAAGAAGTAAAGAATAAGTAAAAAAATTGTGAGTAAAGAAGTAAAGAAGAAGTTAAAAAAATTTCTTTTCGAAATGAAGGTCAGTCAGGTTCTTCTGGTAGCTGTGGAGGCCAGTGCATCTGGAGGAGAACCCCATCACTTTTCTTCTTGGTCAAATAGCCCTTACACAGCCTGGAGATGTGTTTCGGGTCATTGTCCTGTTGAAAAATAAATGATAGTCCAACTAAACGCAAACCGAATGGAATAGCATGTCGTTGCAAGATGCTGTGGTAACCATGCTGGTTCAGTATACCTTCAATTTTGAATAAATCCCTAACAGTGTCACCAGCAAAGCACCCCCACACCATCACACCTCCTCTTACTTGCTTCATGGTGGGAACCAAGCATGTAGAGTCCATTCGGTCACCTTTTTTGCATCGCACAAAGACATGGTGGTTGGAACCAAAGCATATATTTCCACTGGTATAATGTTCATTCCCTGTGTTCTTTAGCCCAAACATGCCTCTTCTGCTTGTTGGGTGTCCTTAGCAGGGGTTTAGCAGATATTTTACCATGAAGGTCTGCTGCACAAAGTCTACCTTTAACAGTTGTTTTAGAGATGTGTCTGCTGCTAGTACTCTGTGTGGGATTGACCTGGTCTCTAACCTGAGCTGCTGTTAACCTGCGATTTCTGAGGCTGGTGACTTGGATGAACTTAACCTCCACAGCAGAGGTGAATCTTGGTCTTCCTTTCCTGGGGTGGTCCTCATGTGAGCCAGCTTCTTTGTAGCGCTTGATGGTTTTTGAAACTGCACTTCGGGACACTTTCAAAGTTTTCCCAATTTTTCAGACTGATTGACCTTGATTTCTTAAAGTAATCATGGCCACTCCTTTTTCTTTACTCAGCTGCTTTTTTTAGGCATAATACAAATTCTAACAGTCTATTCAGTAGGATTATCAGCTGTGTATCTACCTGACTTCTGCACAACACATCTGATGGTCCCAACCCCATTTATAAGGCAAGAAATCACACTTATTAAACATGACAGGGCACACTTGTGATGTGAAAACCTTTTCTGGTGACTACCTCTTGAAGCTCATCAAGAGAATGCCAAGAGTGTGAAAAGCTGAATCAAAAGTTAAGTATATAATTCCATATGTGTTAATTCATAGTTTTGATGCCTTCAGTGTGAATCTACAATTTCTATGAAAATACAGAAAACTCTTTGATTGAAAAGCCGTGTCCAAACTTTTGGTCTGTACTGTATATAGCACCCCAAAATCATATTCATCATGATATATACAGAGATCCTAACTATTACTTTTTTATACAACTAAATTATCATATACCTATTAAACTTATAAATTCCCATCTAAATTAATTAGATACATCCCCACCAGTTGAATATATTATATACTGTGCAAAGCTTTACTTATTTTATATACAGTAATCCCTCTGAAACATATTTCTTGGGTTAGCAGCATATGTATGTACATGCCAGGGCCGCTGCTCATAACATCAGTAGCACCACCATTGCACCTCCTATATAAGAGATAACAGCCCATACAGGGTCAAGTAGCTGTGGTGCATAGCTCTCCTAATGAATTGTATTAGTGTCTCAAAGTTTGTCATCTTACTTGAATGTTTTTCACTTGTATAAAAACTTGCTCACTGTTAGTGGTGAGCGGACCCAAAAAAAATCAGGTTGGACTACCCTATTGCTCTCATGAATTCTGATTTAAAGATTTTCACTAAATAGTTTTCAGGATTCAGAGGTACTGGACCCAATGTACCACCTCGAGCGATGACTTAAGCCGACACCTGGGAGCGGAAACTAAATGGCACCCGATTTTCACCAGAGCCCATCACAAAGTGGGTTGGACTTGCTGCAGAGGGATGCCAGGTCGCTCCACAGGCACGACTTTGCTCGTGTAGGTGGCCAAGGCGGAGTACAGAGTTGTAGAGGAGAAACATTGTCGGAGACAAGCAGGAGGTCAGGACAGGCTGCATGGGATCAGAGTCGGTAGCAATGCAGAAGGTCACAACAGGAATCACAATAATGCTGGTTAAACCAGAGGGAAGCTTTCTGATAGGCATGGAGCACAAAGATCCGGCAGGGGAAACAGGAAGCGGAAAGTTATTTGACAAGGAAGACAGCCCCCCCCCCGCGCCAATCATTGGTGTGCTGGCCCTTTAAATCTCACAAATCTGACGCGTATGCGCCCTAGGAGGTGGGAACGCGTATGCCAGCGCATGGGGACCGCCGTTGGAGTGAGGACAGGTGAGGGAAGCTGCTGCTGGCATAGAGGGGCACAAGGAGGCACACAGCTGTGCCTGCGACCCAAGACATGGTTCACAGAAGGACCCATGACAGTAACCTTCCCCCTCGGCCTTCCCATCTTCTTGGTCTGAAGGAACCTCTGCAGAAGAGCATGGTCCAGGATGTTGTCCTCAGACTCCAAAGACCTCTTATCGGAGCCGAACCCCTTCCTGTCGACAAGAAAGAATAGCTTCTCTCTGACCGACTTCATATCAAGGACCTCTTTTACCTCATAGACATCAGTTTCATCATCCTCAAGAGCAGGTGGAAGTACTTACTTGAAGAAACGTTTCAGGATGTTTCAGGATGACTGGCTTCAGAACAGGTACATGGAAGGAGTATGGATATACAAAGCTTATATGCCACAGGGTTAATGCTCTTTAGCACTGCAAATAGACAAAGTTTGTAGCTGGGAATCTTCAGATATACCTAGAAGACAGCCACACTTTATCACACGGAGAGAAGAATGGAGGAGACCTGCAGTTTTTGTCAGCCTCGGTTTTGGTGCGGGCTGACACTCGAAGTAGAGACTGAGTTGTTTGCTCCCAGATGTACTTGGAATTTTGAACTAATTCCTCTACAGCAGTAACATTAGAAGGAACTGGAAGAGGAAGAGGTGGGAATGGGTGTTGTCCATAGGCAATGAAGAAAGGAGCAGAGCTGGCAGAATCAGAGTCCAAGGAAGTGTAGGAAAATTCTGCCCATGGCAACAGGGTGGACGAGGCGTCCTGTTGGGCAGAGACAAAATGACAGAGATGGCAGCCCAGAGTCTGGTTAACTCTCTTCACTTGTCCGTTACACTGTGGATGGTATGCAGAGGAGAAATCCAACTTTACTTGAAGTTGACTGCACATGGAACGCTAGAACCGGGAAACAAACTGGACCCCTCGGTCCGAGACAATGTGCAGAGGGAGTCCATGAAGCCATAAGATGTGGAGGAAGAGCAGGCTGGCAAGACAAGGAGATGACGGTAGAAAAGGCAGGGGGATGATGTGTGTGACAACTTAGATGACGTTATTGCTGGAAGATGGGGGAAGATCCATAACAAAGTTCATGGCTATGTGAGTCCACGGAAAACTGGGTATTGGCAATGGCAGAAGCAGACCTGCTGGTTTGAGACGTGATGTCACAGGTCTGTGACAAAATGTGGGTCGCGGGCTCACCTGTGCCCCGCAACAGTTGCCATAATTATGCTCATGCGACTTGCCTCTACCTGCGCCTGATTCCGGACCTTGGGCCGTGTGCACGCGTCCCTGTGTTCCTATGTTCCTGTGTTTCTGCGTTCATGTTCCCTTGCTCCCATTGGTTCCAGTCCGTTTCTGTGTTCCCGCTCCCATCTGCCTGGACCTCCCGTTGCTGACCCAGGATTTGGACTTGAATATCTGTCACCTGCCCTGACCCTGTGCTCGGACCTGACCAGGAGACTGTCTCCTGCAAAGGTACTTCAACCTTGGCTGCCACAGCTGGCTAGGAAGTGTAGGAACTCACAAAATCTCATACATCCTTGACCAGATCTTGCCACTAGTAGAAACAAGATATGACAGCGACAGATCCCTGCACCCCAGGGTGCCCAGCCACACGAGAGCAATGTCCTCGAGATAGTATCCTTTTACGAAGAGCTGGTAGGACATAGGTCTTTCCAGGAGGAAGCTGCCATTAATCCTCAGGAGAAGCAAGAACAAGGCGTTCAGGCGGAACAATATCGAGGAGCAGGTTCCTTCCCAATGACATCTGAGGACCGAGACAGGGAATCGGCTTTGATATTCTTCTGTGCAGGAGGGAAATGTATCAGGAGATTAAAGCAGGAGTAGAAGAGGGACCAATGAGCCTATTGTGGATTGGGTCACTGAGCAGGCTGGGGATAAAGGAGATTTTTGTGATCTGTATAGATACTGACTGGTTGACGAGCTCCTTCAAGAAGATAACACCACTCTTCCCAAAGCAAACTTTATGGTCAGAAGCTCCTGATCACCTACTGAGTAATTACTCTCTGCGGCTGAAAAGGTTTCAGGATTCGACCCTTAGGCCCTTTCTAGGCGAGAACATCAACAGGAACGGTTTCTCAGTATCAGGGCAGGTGAAAACGGGAACAGAGGCAAAGGCAGACTTCAGCTTGGAGAATGCTTCCTTAGAATGCTGGTGGACAGAGCTTAGGATTGCCGTAGCTATGAATTACTGGTAGTAATTAGAGAAGCCCAGTAATCTCTGAATAGCACAAAGTCCTACTGGGCGAGGCCACTGAAGTACCACAGACAACTTTCAGGGATCCATCTGTAGACCTCTGTCAGAGATGATGTACCGGAGCAATGGAAGAATCCTCTGGTGAAAGTGACCCTTCTCGAGCTTGGAATATAGGCGATTGGCCCTTAGGCATCTGAGAACTTGTCATACTTGGACCAGATGGGATTCCAGGTCTGTAGAGAACACCAGGATATCATCCGAGTAGAACACTACACAGGTATAAAGCAAGTCTCTGAAAATGTAATTAACAAACTCTTGAAATACGGCAGGTGCATTACAGGGTTCAAAGGGCATGACCAAATAATCGAAGTGCCCATCACAAGTACTGAAGGGGGTCTTCCATCCATCCAGCACCGGAAGGGGAAGAGGACTTGCATATGAACCCCTTCTGTAGATTCTCCTTCACATAAGCTGACATAGCCGCAGTTTCAGGCACAGACATTGGATACACCCAAATCCGTGGCAGATACATGCCCGACATCAAGTCTATAGGGCAGTCATAAGGCCAGTGTGGCAAAGTCTCTGCTTGCTTGTTCGAGAAGACATCTGCAAAGTCTATGTATGGATCCGCAAGACCCACCAGTGGCTTGGTGGACTCTGGAGAAGCTGTGGTGGATACAGGATGAGGTGCCCTCAAACAGCGGGACTGGCATTCCGGTCCCCAGCGAAGAATCTCACCAGTACGCCAGTTAAGCACAGGAGCATGATGTTGTAACCACGAAAGATTAGAAGGACGGAAGATATGGACTGAGGTAGCACATAGAATGGCAGTACCCCAATTTGCAGGCACAGAGGTTCAGTGCGGTACTGGCCCGAATCGCATAGGATCTGCGCACTGACAGATGAAATGACCAGGGGCTCCTCTAGATGAACCACAGGAAGTTTATGCTGGGAAACCAGGGTAGTATCCACAAAGTTTCCTGCAGAGCCAGAATCAAAGAAGGCTGAAGCTTGAAACTTGCCACTTGTTCCAAAGCTGAGTAAAACTGGGATTTTCAGGCATGGAGTAGCTTTGCTCTCACCTAGGGATGCTTCTCCAAAGAAGCCTAGGTGCGTGTGTTTCCCAGACGCCGTTTCCCAGGCTGGCACAATAGAGGCAAAGATTCTCCTGACAACGTCTGGAGCGTTCTTGTAGTGACATATGTGCATTATTCACCTGCATGGCCTCCTCTGGAGCAGACAAAGAGGACGACTGTGGTGGCCTTTGAAAGACTGGTGCCAAGCGAGGAAGTCAACGGGTCCTGGTCTGCACTTGTTCAAGACCGTGTTCCTCCAAGCACTCTGAGAAGTGGATGTCAATCCGAGTGGCCAGGGAGACCACTCAGAGAAGACAGCAGGTCTCTTTCAGACAGGGCGTCTTTAATCTATTGTGAAAGTCCTTATTTAAAGGTGGCCACCAAGGCTGCTTCACTCCAGGCTAGCTCAGAACCGCTCAGAACAGAGAAGTGCCCTTGGCATGAGTTTAGCAGATTGTAACCCATGCCAGGGCTTTTCCTGACCACGAAAGCCACCTTAGCCTGTTCTGTGGCAAACTGTGAAGGCATCAGTTTGATATGCAAGGGGCACTGTGTAATGAAGCACCTGGGTTTTGCTAGTTACTACCGCCAGTTCATACGTCATTTTTTCTCCCTCGTGTCTCCCATTGTGGCACTGACTAAGAAAAACGCTTATCCAGGGGGCCACCAATGTCGCTTCATTCCAGGCTAGCTCAGAAGCAAGAATGCGGAACTGAACCACGTAGTCCCCTTGGTGTAAGTTCAGTAGTGCGGTTTCAGCGGATGAAGCCCGAGCTGGTTCCTCGGAGGTGGACTAGAATTCGGTGAGGAATGCGTTGAGATTATCCGTGACCGAATCGTTCCTGTCACAGAGGGGGGTAGCCCATGCCAGGGCTTTCCAGAAAAGAAGGCTGACCATGAAAGCCACCTTAGCCGATTCTGTGGTGAACTGTGAAGGCATCAGTTACGGGAGTTACCGCACAGACTGGACTCTGGTGCTGGGTACCCAACAATTGCTGGTGGTGAGTTGTCCAAGTTGATGGCCTTGCACGGCAATCTGCTGGGACTGTTGGTTCACGATAGTAGTGAGATCAGCCAGCTCAAGTAGCAGGATACATAGCCGGATCTTACTGTCAGGATTCAAAGGTAGTGGACCCACTGTACCACCGTGAGCGATGATGTAAGCCAACACCTAAGTGGCACCCGGGTTTTCACCAGAGCCTGCCGCAAAGCGGGTTGGACTTGTTACGGAGGGATACCACCAGGTCGCTCCACAGGTGCGACTTTGTTCACATTGGTGGCCAAGGCAAAGTACAGAGTCGTAGAGGAGAAATATAGTCGGGGACAGGCATGAGGTCAGGACAGGCAGACAGGCAGTCAGTAGCAAAGCGAAACCACAGGTAAGGGGTCAGCGTGGAGTTCAGCTGCACTATGGGTGAGGACAATTTGACTCTTTTAACCTTATAAGAATCCCTCTTTTTATGTGCATTTGCATTGTTTTCTTGAGATATGTCTGATGGGGATTAGTTTCCTCAATAGGTACTCGTTGTCCATCTCCCAGGTGTGCTTACACAATATTCCTATGTTGTTCTTACTGCCACTGTGCTAAATATTACACACAATGTTAACCCACGCTGTCTAGTGTCGGGGTATATCTCCCCTGGGCACAGGTTTCTATTATCTTGTATGTATTTGTTGTCATGGTTTTAAAACTGTTTTGTTTACAATAAAACTATCTATATTTGATTATATTCCCTTTTGTGGAACTCTTTTTTTTTGGTTTAAAAAGCTTTCTCTTAGGTATAGAGCATAAAGATCCGGCAGGGGATACAGGAAGGGGGTGGATATTTAACAAGGAAGGTGGTCGGCCAATGCCAATTATTGGGGTGCTGGCCCTTTAAACCCTTTAAATCTTAGAGAGCCAGCGCACGTGCTCTAGGAGGCGGGGAATGTGTGTGCCACCGCTAGAGCAAGGATAGGTGAGGGAAGGTGCTGCTGGCATGGAGGGGCACAAGGAGGCAAACGGGTGCGCCTGCATCCCCGGGACAATTGTTAGCTAATAGATTGGGTATATGGTTGCCTCAGTTCATAAGGATCAAGTTTCTGCCCTACACCATTTTGGCCCTCGTGCAAATTCTAACTTTTTGCGTATTTTAAGCTCGCCAGGGATGTGTTCCCCATCTATATTATAAATATTAAATATTGAATCTCTAGCGGCATATGTTAGATCATCTCTGGATGTTTTCGGAATACGTCTGCGAGATACTCAATATAAGATCTTACTTTTTGCAGACAACGTAATGCTAACTCTAATCTTCCAACAAACCTTCCAAATCTGCATAGGCTGCTAGATCAATACAGTCGTTTCTCAAGTTATCAAATTAATCACACTAAGACAAAGGACCTCCCATAAATGCACCCTCAGAGCTGAAGACCCTTAAAGGGCTTGCCCACTTTACTTCATGTTTTTTGTAATGTATATGTGTAAGTGTGGGTTCAGAAAATTAGGTAATTTAACAATATACATCTAATAAAAGTTCTGCACCAGTTTCTTGATATGTAAATTGAAGAAATCCATCTTTTACCTCATCAGCCAGACGTTCCTGTCCATAAAATGGCTGAAGATGGAGGGTCATGTGATCTCTACCTGCCAATTGTTCATGGACAGATAATTCTCCTAATTCTAATAACTGTAAAGAGATATTATGGAAATTTACTCACCGTAATTTCTGTTTCCTGTAGTCCGAAGGCAGCACTGCATGGGTTAAGTCTACCTTTCTACTATTGGACAGAAGACAACAATGATGAGCAATGGTGATTGGCAGGCTGACATCCTATAAGTTGTGCTGACTTCGGGCTACAGGAAAGAGAAATTACGGTGAGTAAGTTTCCATATTCCTGGCCGTCCTCAGGCAGCACTGCATGGGATTTGTGAAGCAAAAAAAAAGAAAATAAGGGTGGGATTATGAAGAGGCAGCCGAACTAAGCACTTGTTTGCCAAAGGGCGAGCCTGCCCCAGAAGATTCCTCCCAATGTGGAGTTGATAGCTTTGAAATGAACCTTTAAGGTATTGAATTTTAGCCCCTTCTTAAGGCCATCTTGCAGAAACTGAAGAAGAATTGGGATTGAATCTGGAGACACTTTCTTTTACTGACACTATTGCTCAAATGTATTCCAAATTATATAGTAAACTTTTAAAGTTTTAGGCTTCCTAGAAGCTGACATTGTTTCGATCAGGGTATCTGAATGAGATGTTCACAGTTCCCCCCTTTCCGCTTCCAGGCTGTTAGATGCAGATATTCCAGGTTGAGATGAAGACAATTGTTCTGCAGGAGTAGGTCCCTCTGGTAAGGTATCTTCCAGAATTGGCCTTGAGACAGGTATAGGAGTAGGGAAATTAGCAGAAACGGGGTAAATATGTAAAGGAATTGATGTTCCCAGCTGAAGGACAGGGTATACACTCTGAATGGCTTCTCTCGGATGTTCAGAGAGCAAAATATTATGGAGGGGTGTATATAGTTATAATAGGAGTCTGCATATAGTTAGTTATTATAGGGGCTGTATAAAGTTGTTATAGGGGGACTGTATATGGTTATTATAAAGGGAATGTATATAGTTATTATAAAAAGGGAATGTATATAGTTATAGGTAGGCCATATATATTTATTATAGGGGGCTGTATATAGGGGTATATAAGGGACTGTATATAGTTATAGGAGATGTATATAGTTATAGGGGACTGGATATAGTTAGAGGGAGGCTGTATTTAGTTATTATACGGGGCTGTATATAGTTATAGGGGAGCTGTATATAGGTAAAGACCCTTGGCACCGAATTGAAGCCAAACGCAAGACTTCTTAATTGAGAATGGCAAATGGAATCTTGATACTGAATGGCTACCCGTAGGAATTTCTGGTGGGGTTGTAAGATTGGGATGTGTAGGTATGTATCTTTTAAATCTATTGAAGTCACCATTCAATTTTTTAAAGCTTTTATTTATTCATTTTTTAAACATTTTTGCTTTAAATACAATAAACTTAAATTGTAAGCAGCAGGCTACAGCGTATTCTTCTCCACATTACAGAATTATCAAGTGTAATCATATGTGCAGCAGCCAGTTTAATTCTTTGGACTTGCGTCTTTTTCCGGCCTTATATACTACTATGATACTATGAATGCAGCCTCAATATGGATAGATGTGGTATGCAGATCATACATCAAACAAAGGAACAGGGCATTGTAGCCAGCCCACTTGTTACAACACAAAATAACCTTGACACTAGACAGGCAAACATTCATACGAACATACCCAATCTCCTCAGAAATGATGGGACTTATAAGGCGGTATATGGATTCACACACCATCAGGACCAAAGAAGTTCAAATTTCTGGGGCCATTTTATGTTGATATTCAGCTAGCGGTAATGAGGGATGACACTGTTAATAAGTATTATCCATCGTTTTAGTGGGGGGGGGGGTCCTGATCCTTCCAAGACAACATCACCACTTTCCGGGCATAATATAGTGTAAACCTAAAAAAAAAATTTTATCGTAGTGGCCGTTGATTACTTCATTCATAACACATAGCATGGGAACTCTTCTGACAGGAGGGCTACTGCTGATCTGATTCATTTTGAACTTTTTATTTATGATAAGTTGGTTGACATAGGTGAGGTCAATGACCAGCCTCCACTTAAGTAGATGCTTGAGCCTTGCTGCTTGAAGGGGACAGTTTCCAAGGTTTCCTTGGCTACAAATTCCTGTATCAAAGCGGGTACAATTTGAGAAGATACGTGATTGACATAAAACCTATCTGGTTGGAATTACTCCATTTCCAGTGCATAACCCCTGTGCACCAGCGATGAAACCCAGACATCTGAGGAGGTTTGGGCCCAGATGTGGGAGAACCTGGACAGCCTTCCTCCTACTGCTAAAGGCTCGGTGTCACGAGTCATTATTTTTTGACCGGTAGGGTCTTTTTGTTCTGCTCAAAATGACCTTTATAAGTCCTCCTGCCATCCTTGTTGGATCTTTTGAGTTGCGGAGACCTGCGAAACCTGGGATGGAATAACCGAAAACTAGCCCTGCTTTTAGTTTTTAGAAAGAACGAGGACTTATCATCATTGAGAGATTTTCAGAATGTCTTCCAGCTGTGGTCCAAATAGGTTTAATGGCTGGAATGGAAGACCACAAAAGTTAGATTTCGCAGGAATATCTTCAGGCCACAGTTTAATCCATAACGCTCTATGTATAGCATTAATAGTAGATAAAATAGGAGAGGCCAGCTTGATTCACACACAAATTCTGCAGCAGACTTTAACATAGGCAGATTTTTCAACATCTCTTCTCTAGCAACCCTAACCTGTATGTCATTAGTTAACTGGCTGAGCCACACAGCCTGAGAGCCCTTGCAACAGGAACCGATGCTAAGGATTATTTACCTATATTAGCAATATTTACATATGAACGTCTAATAAACTAATCAATTTTCCTGTTTAAGGGATCCCTTAGAAGGGCGGACACCTGAGCAGGAAATACAGAATTTACAGCAAGCTTAGCCACTGACAAATTCACTTCAGGAATTCACTTTTCCAATCTGCAGATATTTTAGGGTCCACTTCATTAATGGCCCTGAATCTCATTGCAGGATATGTTTTCTTATCAGGTTTCTGCCAGGCTGACATAAGGGGACCCTTCAAATCTGGGTGATCCAGAAAAACTCTGGTTTTCCTTTTTGGAATATAATGCAATGCTTCCTTTTAAGACATCTGCTCCGTATCTTTATCACTTTCAACAGTTTCCTTAACTGCTTTTATTAGCTTATTCAAACTCTCTTTATTAATGAGGTAAAAATCATTAGGATTTACCACAGCCTCCTCATCCTCAGAACTGATTTCACCTTCATATTTTGACTCACTCAGGTATATAGGGGAAGGAGACAATGACCTTACCAGACCTGACTTTTTGCCTGGGAGATGGTAGAGTCTTCCTGAGATGTAATACACCCCTCATATTTCTCATTCATCTGAAAGGGGTTGCTGGCAGGACAGACAAGACTTGTGCCTGGACTTCATAGCACTTTTTCTTCCTGTAGGCATACTGCACGTGGGTAGGCTCTGCTGTCTGGCTGAGCAGTACCCCCTCAATAGGAAGATGCGAAAACTCGCGAGATTACCGGCTTCTCGCACATGGGCTTGAGATCCTGAAGCCGGCAATCCAGGATCAAGCTTGCAGGCACAAAGCGGACCTGTCGTACAACACCACTGCAGAGGCGCATTAGACCCCAATCGTAGACAACTGAGGTCTGCAATATACAGACAGCTAATGTTCAGCAGGGGTTTTCAGAGAGCGGAGCACGCGGCACACAGGAGATACTTGCCTTGAATGTGAGTCAGTATCGTCCTGGGCAAATACAATACTCCTGTGACATGCAGGTCCTTTGTACACACAAAGGTTTGCATTGGCTAGCTAGAGATAGCGGTCCCAAGTACATGGGCACCCAGCTCTCGGACAGGGAGCCAAGCTCTACCATAAATTATTCTGTTATGTCCACAGAAGAAAAAAACACATGAGCTTTATGTCAATAGGGGATCTTATAGGGAGTCAGCCTGCATATCACTATTGCTAATCATTGTTGTCTTCTGGCCAATAGGGGAAAGGTAGACTTGCAGTGCTGCCTGAGGATGACCAGGAAATTGACGTTGTCCTGTTTCACCACTGGATTTATATGTGCACCATAAAGATCTTAGATATATGGAACATTTTACTGCTCTTCTTTGCCACACCATGGACAACTACAATGATATCTGGACTCTTTGGAACACATATAATGCTAGCTTGCTTTCTTGACCTTTGTTACTGTATAGTGCTATGTATCGTGATACCATGTCTATAATTTGTTCCAACCCTGACTTAGGTTCTTAGTTTTTTTTACTTTATATCGTATATACTGTTGTATTTCCATTTGTTTGTTTTTACTTAAAAAATCTGGAAATATGTAAAAATAAAGAATATAAAATTAATTTAGAACCTTGTTGGGAGTGGTTTCAGGTTTCGGAGACAGAGACCAAATCATCAGTAGAATTTAAACTAGTGCAGCCTGTTGTCAATCCTCCCCAAAATGGTGGTGCCCAGTGCATCTGGCAAACTTTGGACACACTTTGACTAGAAAGATGGATTGGCCCAATGATCCCCATTTTATTTTTTCTGTAAAGCCATGCCCCTACAGAAGACTCACCCCTTAAGGCATTCTAATCATAAAACAATATTAAAACCTTTATTGCAGACAGGATTTAAGCAGCGGTCATTGCTTTACTGTATGTAAATAGAATATTATTCATTTTGGATTCTGTAATCCTTCCTCAAGACCGTTGTAATGTGCCTGTGTGATTCACTTAGAAGTGTAGGTAGGCCCAGAACTCGTGTAGACATCGGGAAGCTAGCAAGGTATGAAGTAACCAAACATATAAAAGCTTCAGCTGTACTTCCCGCAAAGAAGTCAGGTTGTTGGAGAGTGTGACACAGCAGAGAAAAAAGAAATTGTGAGCGGATGTGGAGAGTAGAAAAGCTATGAACAAACTTATACAATGCTTGAGGTAAAAATCACTTAAAATTGTAAGGCACTGGATTTCCCATTAATGGAGCATCAGAGACACAGGACTAGAAGGTACAGGCCTAGCTGAGATTGAGGCAAATCCCATTAAAAGTAAAGAGAGGGAACAGAGAAAGAAAGATAAGCTGCATGGAATAAAACCACTGCCACCTGATACTAGTAATAATTAACAACTGCACCTCTTATTTGAGAAGACTTGTTTGCCTCCCTTGGGCACTAACACAGTGCTGGTGTATTTTAGTATAGACCTTCTACTTCAATTCATCAGGACTTTGTTATTTTAATGCAACTATGCTCTCTTGCTATCTGCCTGGTGTATTTATCCATTATTTATGTAACATACAAAAGGGGTTTAAGTGACCCTTGAATGCTAAATATAAAAATTGATGCACACGAACAATTTAAACTAAAAACAAATTACTTTCTCCTGAGTAAGAGCTGAAATATAGCTGTTAATGGGTGAATAAAGTAGAATATAACATCGCGAGGGATGTCCCCTGATTATATCAGCCGACCCCATGTTTAATCTCTGATGCTAATAAAACATTTTGCTTTACTCTCCTACAATCTTTCTTCTCACAAGTATCTCCATTTCCCACACTCTGGAACACCTTTTTAGAAAGTGCTACAATCCATGCTAAGCTTGAAACCTTTAAAATTGCCTACAACATGCGATAACCATCTGTGATCTATTTACCATCCCATATAGATTGTGAGCCCTTAATGGGCAGGGTCCTCCTTCCACTCATTCTAGTTCAGTCTAGTTTTGTGTCCTTTGAACTTATTTGATCTTATTTTCCTGACATATATATACACTCACCAGCCACTTTATTAGGTACACCATGCTAGTAACGGGTTGGACCCCCTTTTGCCTTCAGAACTGCCTCAATTCTTCGTGGCATAGATTCAACAAGGTGCTGGAAGCATTCCTCAGAGATTTTGGTCCATATTGACATGATGGCATCACACAGTTGCCGCAGATTTGTCAGCTGCACATCCATGATGCGAATCTCCCGTTCCACCACATCCCAAAGATGCTCTATTGGATTGAGATCTGGTGACTGTGGAGGCCATTTGAGTACAGTGAACTCATTGTCATGTTCAAGAAACCAGTCTGAGATGATTCCAGCTTTATGACATGGCGCATTATCCTGCTGAAAGTAGCCATCAGATGTTGGGTACATTGTGGTCATAAAGGGATGGACATGGTCAGCAACAATACTCAGGTAGGCCGTGGTGTTGCAACGATGCTCAATTGGTACCAAGGGGCCCAAAGAGTGCCAAGAAAATATTCCCCACACCATGACACCACCACCACCAGCCTGAACCGTTGATACAAGGCAGGATGGATCCATGCTTTCATGTTGTTGACGCCAAATTCTGACCCTACCATCCGAATGTCGCAGCAGAAATAGAGACTCATCAGACCAGGCAACGTTTATCCAATCTTCTACTGTCCAATTTCGATGAGCCTGTGCAAATTGTAGCCTCAGTTTCCTGTTCTTAGCTGAAAGGAGTGGCACCCGGTGTGGTCTTCTGCTGCTGTAGCCCATCTGCCTCAAAGTTCGACGTACTGTGCATTCAGAGATGCTCTTCTGCCTACCTTGGTTGTAACGGGTGGCGATTTGAGTCACAGTTGCCTTTCTATCAGCTCGAACCAGTCTGCCCATTCTCCTCTGACCTCTGGCATCAACAAGGCATTTCCGCCTACAGAACTGCCGCTCACTGGATGTTTTTTTCTTTTTCGGACCATTCTCTGTAAACCCTAGAGATGGTTGTGCGTGAAAATCCCAGTAGATCAGCAGTTTCTGAAATACTCAGACCAGCCCTTCTGGCACCAACAACCATGCCACGTTCAAAGGCACGCAAATCACCTTTCTTCCCCATACTGATGCTCGGTTTGAACTGCAGGAGATTGTCTTGACCATGTCTACATGCCTAAATGCACTGAGTTGCCGCCATGTGATTGGCTGATTAGAAATTAAGTATTAACGAGCAGTTGGACAGGTATACCTAATAAAGTGGCCGGTGAGTGTATATATATAAATGAACCCCCATATTGATTGTTCCATGGAATTAAAGATGATCTAGAAGTTATAACAATAATAGCACTAATAATAATAATAATAATATATTTCTAAATTATATATTTCTAAATTATCTCAAAATGCTAGTAATGTTGATCAGAAGAGTTAACAGAGTGTATGTTATTGTGCAGGTAGAGGTAGATTTTTAACACTTACATCACTTGGCTATTTCTCTCCTACTGTCCAGGGCCTAATAGTAGAGAAAATGGGAGGGTCACACTTGATAGCCGGTGCCTTCCAACCCCACAATTCATGTAAACTCATTCTGATTAGTCCTGCCATAAAATTACTTATTACTGCATCCAGTCTCAATCCACCTTGCTACTGTTACGATAGTATACAAAATATCTATTATTTTACATCTTTCGGGTTAGACAGTTATATGGTTGTGTTGCCTGTCTCTGGACACTCCACAGGGCTAATTACTAATGTCCTCCCTACGTATCCCTTTGGATGAAATATATGGCTGCTTCTTTGTAAGGAGAGTACTTCCAGCTTCTCCTATCTTCTTATAATTGAGCTTATTTCTAGTATAAGAGACCAGCGCACAACACTGTATATCAATATTATGGGGTAGATCTGGCATGATGTCTACTGCACATGTCTGACCTGTACAGTCTCACTGCATGGACATGCAGAGAAACATGAGTGGGAATGGCAAAGGGGAGGGAGCAATGAGAGATTATACAGTACCTGATATATCTGTCAGTCTCAACATTTTTACATGTTCTATTTAGTAACATTATTAACTTTATCAGATGAATCATTATTGAGAACATGTTTTACTAGGATAGCTCCTTTAAGATACATAGAACTGTACTAAGTAGTCGCCTAGTAACCCCTATTTGTCTGTCATGTGTCTATAAGTTGTTTATCTTATCAGAATCTCATACATTTTCTGGATAGGTGATTAAAAAAAACACTACATACATTTTAAATTAGATTTTTAGACCATATGGGGTACATTCATCATCAAGCCTCCTGATGTATCTGCACCACTGGCCAATTCCACAGAAGGTCCTGATAAATGTCCCCTAATATATCTTACCAACTGTTTAGGTTTTCTTTCCATTTTATATAAATGGAGCTCAATAATTGCATATTGAAAAGTTGTGCAACTTTCTACTCTTCTGCTATTCTTCTTTTTTAGCAAAGGAGGTGGAGGCAGAATTTTGCAGTGAATATCTACAGCTTATGCTAAATCATGGAGATAATGCATCCATCCATTTTGTGTCTGTGTACTATTTATATTGTGTATATGTGTTTGGAGCATATGCAGTATATGGTATTATTTTTAATGCGTCAAAACATAGGTGCACACAGCATATGATAGAAAGTGTTTTAGTAAATAACAGACAAACAGAAAACAAATATTTCATAGCAATAAAATATGTGTTCATTTCTTTTTGTATACAAGTATTTTGGCACCATGTTCCTAATGTTATGCAGGGAGGAAGCTGTTGGATGTGGATCTCACCACCTGCTGATTTCCGCTAAGTGTGGACACATTTGAAGGAAGTGAAGACACTCATTAATCTATAAGAAAACGCTTGATCGAATAACAACCTTGGTAATCTGGTTTGTTTTATGGAACCAAATTAACTAGATAACTGTTACATAACATAATGTAGCTTAGAATCTTTTTATCTGGTCAATTCTTGAGACTTAAAAAAAAAATAAGAACAACAAAAACAAACAAAAAAATCAACAAGACAGTTGTTTAATAAAAAAAATATAAAGAACAAAAATACAAATATCTATGTGCACTAAGAGTGTTTGTTAACCAGTATGAAATGAATTTGAATTATGTTTTAAATTCATACAATATCATATAAAGTTTCCACATCTGGAAAATAAAGAAATAAATAAGGTAAGAAAAGAAAAAGTGTATAATGTAAATGGCTACTAGGTTTGTCTTTGAACTCTTAGTTTTGTTTTAAAATAAGTTTATGTGTTAAATTAAAATCATAACATTCATATAAATTGATGTAGAATGATAAAATTAAACCATTTTAGTAAAAGTTCTTTTAAGTCTAAGCTACATTATATAAACATAAACTTTTAATAGTATGTTCTTAGTCTAACATTAATAATAAAAATTGCTATGTAATTGAAGACAATATGCTTCCAAATAATTTTTCAAAAAAATATTTTTGGACACTTGTACAGAGAAAAAAAAATCTTTAAAATATTGTTAGACTTTTTTAAGTTGGACCCTCTGGACAACCTAAAAACAGAGAAACAATGTAATGTTTAAAAGATAAAAAATATATAACATTTCCAATCTTTTGTAGAGACCTGGTTATAGTACCAAAAGCGATTTAAAATAATCAACTTTGTAACAATAAATAATATAATTATCCACAATTCTACAACAATTTTAATTAATATAAGTATTTATTAATGGGTAATACCATTCTCCATGTAAATTTTTTTGTTGTGATAGCAGTAATGTAGAAGACGAGTTTTCCAGTCAAATAACATTAAATCATTAGAAATCTACCTAACTATATCTGTATGAGAAAAGATTTACATTTACAATTAATCAGTTTGGAAAGTCAGAAAAAATAATTATAACAGTAGATTTTTAGTTTTTTTGAAAGGTGATTCAATCTGAATCCTACTTCTTTCTACCATTTGTATTTATCTGTTTATCAGATTATACATATTCTACAGGGTTGTACAAAAATAATAATTTTTTATGTTAAGCTAAGTTATGTAATTGCTTGTTATATATAAATTATGTTATATATAAATTTGTGCACAAGTATATACTTTGTGACTTTTACTGTATATGCACATTTGTAAATTGTAATAAATACTATTGGGAAAAAGAGTCACATCGATAAATTGGCATTATTTAGCTTATGTAGCTTTCTCACATTAGTGAACAGACATTACATTTTCTTTTTTACTTATTAAAAACAGATAGGGAAACATGAACATTTTTCTAACATGTAGATTTTTTCTTCTATTTTGTGTCAATGATTTTAGAGACTATAATGTTATCCTCTTTTTTATTCACAAGATGTATTGGTATGCTTTCCAGCAGGCTCTTCATAGATGACCATGGACTGGGAATGGGACCAACTCAAAATTGGGGGAATTTTCTAGACATTCTCTGTGACATTTTTTGTTGTATTATGCGGTTATTGTCATTTGCAATACTATTTGTCTTGTCTGTGATGTAAATGGAGTTTCTGCTGCAAAGAAAACTCCCTAAATTAGCAATTGTCATTCTTTAATTAGGCTTAGTGGCCAGAATGAATATTTCAGCATATAACACTTTCACAAATGTATACAATCCTCTGGCATTAGAGTAATAATAATAAACAAATTGT
Source organism: Engystomops pustulosus (assembly GCF_040894005.1). Lineage (NCBI taxonomy): Eukaryota > Metazoa > Chordata > Amphibia > Anura > Leptodactylidae > Engystomops > Engystomops pustulosus. Next base: position 80,135,091 of record NC_092411.1, read on the forward strand.
GGTAAAATTACCTGCTTTGTCAGATTTCCTTTGGCTTATGAATGTGATTGCTTTAAGGATTTTGATCAATATCAAAATTTATCAGTAAAGTTTGTGACAAAACCAGCCTATAGTAGTGGTTGTCCATTTGTGTGCTGTTAATGTATTGTGTTCTTAAATTTTTGGGCAGTATCTTTACGGAGTACTACGGAAATTTGATTTATAAAACATATCCAAACACTCTCAAACCATGTGCTACTCTTATGCTCATGTAATGGTTTTTGGTTAATCGAAAGTTAGCCTCTTTATGAGCGCCCACTGACTTTTGAAGGAGCACACAGTCCCTAGTCTGCATGATGTCTTTTGGCATAAATGCAATTTTCCCAGTTCCTGCACAGATTGCATGAACAGGTCATGTCTCCGGCTGTCTCTGACAGTTCATAATCGCTTCTGCCTTCTCCATTTCTCTCCAGCGCTGAATGCACGCTAAGTAGCGAATAGAGTCAGCAGTAGTGCCAATGCCTTCTCCTTTCCTCACTACATAGTGCGAAATAAGTGCTGTGTAGTAAATAGAGGCTATAACAACGCCCAAACTTTGGGAAAACTATAGCCAAAACTCTGCAGCCAAGTACTGTGTTAAAGAGTTGATAATCCATCAGGTAGATTAATATGCCCACCTTGTAGAAAAATCTTCTCTATAAGCCAGCTACATGCATTGTTTCTCTACCTGGGCTGTGAACCCTGGAGGAGTAAAAATAATTCTACAAAGGTGACATAATCTCTCAATTATTAAATAAGTACTAACAGTAAAACCTCTACTGTGCTCATTGTTGTTATATATTTAAGTACAATGTAAAGTAAAGTGTAACTTAACCTTTTGAAGCTATTATGAGGCAAAATTTCAGAAATGAATAGTGCAGGTGATAATAATAAACTTTGTAACATATCTAATTAAGTAAAGCAGCTTCTCTGTGCCTTTTCTATTCTTCTTTCTCTACTATTGAGCAGAATTAGTGTAAGCCTTCTCTTTCCAGCAACTGTCTGTGGCAAACGCTATATGTGGCAAACGCTATACAAATTCAGTTGTTAATAGATAAAGGATAAAAGTCTAAATAGAACTCTTTATTATATACACATAATACTGGTATATCTATATAGAGATTCAAGGACATATACAGGTAGAAATATTTGGACAGAGACAACCTTTTTCTAATTTTGGTTCTGTACATTACAATAAACTTTAAAAAAAAAAAAAAAACTATTCAGATGCACTTAAAGTTCATTTGTTCAGCTTTAACAAAATTATTCCTTACACGTGTGAGGAACTAAGGATTTTTTTAAAATACAATCCCTTCATAACAAGGGCTCAAAAGTAAATGGACAAATGAAATAATTGTAAAAATAAGGTTAATTTCTAATGATTTAAAATACTTTACTGGCAATGACTTGAACTTATGGACATCACCAGATGCTGTGTTTCCTCCTTTTTAATGCTCTGCCAGACCTCTACTATGGCGGTTTTGAGTTGATGAAAGTTTGTGGGACTTTCTATTTGATGCTTAGTCTTTAACAAGTCAAATAAGTGCTAAATTGGGATGAGATCAGGTGACTGACTTGGCCATTCAGCAATAGTTCACTAATTTGCTTTAATAAACTCTTGGGTTGCTTTGGCTTTATGTTTTGGGTCATTGTCAATCTGTATTATGAAACGCCAACCAATTTGGCTGCATTTGGCTGGATTTGAGCACATCATCAACAAACACTAGTGACCCAGTGGCACTGGCCATACATGCCCAAGCCATCACACATGATGATGTGGTATGCTTTGGATTATGAGCTATACCACCCCTTAACTATACCTTTTTCTTTTCATCATTCTGGTAGAGGTTGATCTTGGTTTCATCTGTTCAAAGAATGTTCTTCCAGAACTGTTCTGGCTTTTTAGGTGTTTTTAGCAAGGTCCAATTTAGCCTTTTTAATTGAGTGGTGTTCACCGTGCAGTGAACCCTCTGTATTTACTTTCATGCAGACTTTTCTTTATGGTAGATTTGGATATTACTACACCTACATCATATATTTTGTAGCAAAGATGGGTTTTTATTTGCTGTGAGGGCTTGTTTCACCTCCATGAAGATCTCCTTTGAACACATGTTTTCTTCACAGAAAAAAAACTTCCAAATGCAAGCACCACACTTCATATCCAACTGCTTAATAGAGAGTGACATAATTAAAGGGGTATTCCCATTTCGGCAAATTTATCTTATTGTTTGCATGATGAAAAATTATACAATTTTCCAATATACTTTCTGTATCGATTTCTCGTGGTTTTCTAGATCTCTGCTTGTTGTCATTCTATAGAAAGCTTCTAGGTTTACTTTCCATGGTCACACAGGGGCACAGCTCGTTATATCACAGAGAGTAATCAGAGCTGTGTGTTATAATGAGCCGTGCACCTGTGTGACCATGGTCAGAATTCTGTCCACCTGAAACAAACAATGACATTTCCAATAGCATGACAGCTATAGAAAACTGTGCGGAATTGATTTAGAAAGTATATTGGAAAATTGTATAACTTTTAATTATTCAAACAATAACATTTATTTGCTGAAATGGGAACACCCCTTTAAGGAATTGTCCACAACTGCAATAGACAATTACTTTTGGTGGTACAGGTTAAATAGCTGAAACTCCTAAACTCTTCGTGCAATTTTAATGTGGGCACCCTCATTTAAAAGCTGAAAGTCTAGACTTTATGCTGATGTCCATTATATAACTGTAACTTGAATATGTTTCGGTAAACTGGTAAAAAAAATATTTATATACATCTGTATACAAGTATTTTGTGTCTGTAATAGTTATTAATATGTGAAATTTTAGCCCAAGAAAAGTATCCTTTTATAAACAGGTGAGTTTGTGATACGCCATATCATGTTGCTTCTCCTAGTACTAAAAGTACTTACTTGAAATCTTGTTTGAAACACATCATAAAAATGGCCTGTAACATTTATAGGCATCTCAAGAGAGATTGCTCAGAAAAGACTGTCCCCATTGTCAGAAGGGAAGGGGGGAATTCCCTGCTATGTCAGAGCTCCCTGTAAAAAAAATGGCTGTAAAAAAGGTACTAATTTTATAAGGTAAAAAATCAGTACCCATGTCTTCAACGTAGATGGCCAAGCACTGCTGTTGCTGCTGTAGCCGATTAGAAGCCTCATGTGGTGTACTACTGCCATGACCTATTAGTAACCCCATATATTTCATTTCATTCTACTTGGGTATATCCTGGACATTTTCAAAAAGTAGTTGAGTACCTGTGATCTGGTCTAACCTATAAAATTATATCTTTTTTGTTTCAATAATTTTGCTATGATTTTAAGAAACTATGTTTGATGTCAGAGGTTTGATACTAAATTTTGATGTCTGGAAGCATACTTATAAAATCTGTAAAATTACCTTGGAAACTAAGACTTGAAGTAATGTGCAACATTACAGTGAGGGTTTTCAGTTGTCTAAATGTAATTAAGAGAGAAAACCTATAAATAAATATGTGCTTAATATGACCTAGTCTTCTGGCTGGTGTATGGAACAGGTCAGTCCACATTTACAACTTTTTGTATTCTGTAATTAACAATGTTTTGAATCATTAACAACAAACTTAGATCTTAAGTATCATAAAGAACTGCAACAAAAATTATTTTGTTTCTTTGTATAATTAAAAGTTTTCATATAAAACCAGAAAATCTCTCAAATGTGTACTTGTTCCCATTATAAAGGGTAACAGAAGACTAGGAAAATGTCATTAAGCTGTGATTGCTACTTAAAAAAATGTATATAAATGCCAGGATCCTCTGAATGGACTTTGGCTACTGAGTAAAGAGCTTGTGAGCTGCACCCAGGGCTGCCTTACTGGGAGCTGATGGCCAGATGCACTGTAGTATCTGCTGTGGGTTGATAATGTAGGGGCTGGTCGGTTTCCTGACCTGATCCGGAACCCTGTATATTGTGAACTTGTCTTAGACCATGTGTACATAGAACCATGTTTATCTGACCTGTTTACCCGGTTTGTGTTTATGCTTAACTTCTTTGACAGAATATAAATCTTTATTTGAAACCCTGACAATAAATACATTTGTTTTACATAGATCCATAAATATCATCTTTACTGTATGTTATGTCACTTTATAAATCTTCTGGGACCTGTTGAAGCATCCTCAAAACATGATTTTGATACAACCATACATACAACATAGCTTGATAACAAAGAATAGTACAACCTTTTTCTATCATTAATGCTTAATTTTACCTATGTCCAAAGGTATATAGAAGGATGAATTTATTTTTATGAGCCTTCTTAAGTCCGTTTTGCTAGAGACTGCAGTGATCGCTAATAAGAAAGTTTACCAGGGTAAACCCTTGTAACTTCCTCTTCTGTCTATAGAAGCCACAGGTCACTTGACTGCAGGAATCAGGACTTCCTGTGATGGCCCGTGTCCTGCTGACTTCCAGTGTAAGACTGGATAGTCTTACAAAAGTGTTACAAAAGGGTGCAGTAATGCCCTTATTTTAAACATATGCTAAATAGACAATGATTTATGTTTGCAGCATCTCCCATTAAAGCAATACAAGTTCTTTACCCATTAGAATGTGTGATTGGTCTCGGAAGTTTACATTAAATGAAAATAATCTGTATCTGCTGTTATCCAGAAATTCAGATAAACACAATTCTATGCAGACTTCTGATGGCAGGTACTGGGGGCGATAAGGGTCAGGCAAGTTTGAATTCAACTGTGCAATATTGTGTTCTTGGACTAGGACTCTAGCAGCAGCTATTTTTCCTACTTTATACAAAGTCAAAGTTTGCATGCATTTCATTTGTATTCAGTAACATTTCTCTTAAACTTCATAACGTTGGTCAAACTTTTTGGATATCCTTCCACAAGCTTCTCATAATGGTTGGTAGGAAGTTGCTCCTGGTCCTCCTGACAGAACTTCTGTAACTGAGCCATGTTTGTAGGCCACTTTGCTTATACCTGCTTTTTCAGCTTCACCCATAAATTTTCAATAATATTGAGATAAGGGCTTTGTGATCTTTAAGCCACTTTATAACTGGTTTGGCAGTATGCCTTGTGTCATTGTCCATTTGGCGGACCAATTTGCACCCAAGCTTTAACTTTTTGGCTAAAATGTTGATGTTGCTTCAGTATTAACACATAATGACATAAAACACTTCAGTCGATGCTAATTCATTGAATAATGCATGGTGCAGGGCCTGAAGGGAGGAGCATAACTCCTGTTTATTGTATTTCTAGAATCTTCCTAGAACCATAACTAATGCTCCTCCTTTCAGGCCCCGCACAAGGTATAATTCAAGTATATGTGAAATGTATGCCGTAAAAAATTCTCTCTCTCATTATTCTGGCATTCGGCAAATATAAATAATTTTGGTAATCCTACTTGGCCTCAAACGGGAAGGGTTTATTCTGATTTAATGTCTGTTAGTGAGACAAATATACATACAGTGAGTATGGAAAGGATTCAGACTCATTTACATTCTTCATTCTATGTTTCATTGCAGCCAATTGGTAAGATAAAAAAAAAAGTTATTTCTTTGCTCATTAATGCACACTCTGCACCCCATCTAAAACAGAAAAAAAGAAATGCAGATGTTTTTGCTACTTGATTAAACAAGGAAAACTGAACTATCACATGGTCATATGTATTTAGACCCGTTGCTGTGACACTTGTATTTAACTAACATGCTGTCCATTTCTTTATGATCGTCCTTGAGATGGTTCTACTCCTTCATTGGAGTCCAGACGAGCTCTCCCCATACACAGCGGATGTCAGCTGTATAATCCACCCACCTGTTAACCTGTTAAGTGCCATGGTCCAACCCAACCGTGGCACTTAACTTACCGTTTCATGGGTGATCGGTTGAATGCAGGAGAACCTGGGATGAGGTGCGGAGTGTCAGCTCGAGACCCCCGAGGGTAGTAGGACAGCAAAAGAGAGGAAAAAAAGCACACACCTCGTATAATATTGCTAGAGAAAATAAAGATCGTGGAGTCAGGTGGTAGTTGCAAGACTCCTGGGATAGATGATGTATACGCTTATCTGATGATTATGAGTCTGCCAGCCAGTCGGAGGTGATCACATTCATCCGAAGACCAGGTTTTCGGTGTCATGAGAGAAGCATACACAAAGACTTCAGTCGGGTGGTAGACCGGCGCCGTTGCAACTCATGTGAATATTTACATGAGTTGCAACAGTGCCGGTCTACCACCTGACTCAGGTCTTTGTGTATGGGTGATCGGTTGCCATGGCAGCCTACAGTTTCATTTAGACTTGAAGGCCTGCCATGTGTCATGATCTCTAATAGCCAGCAGATGGAAGGCCATTAGAAATCAGCAGTAAAATTTATATATACTGCAATCAGACCCTCCAGGGTTAAAGTACCCTGGAGGGTCTGAAATCATAATTTATACAGTTGAAAAAAGACACATGTCCATCAAGTTCAACCAAGGAAGGGAAGGGATTGGATGAGGAAGAGATTTATGGGAAACAATTCTATATAGCATAACCATCAATGTTATTTTGGTGTAAAAAGACATCAAGGCCCTTGTTGAAGGTCCCTGCTGTCCCTGCTGTGTCCAGTGCCTGAGGCAGACTATTCTACAGATTGACATATCTCATAGTAAAAAAAACCCTTGTTGCCACGTCACCTTGATTTCTCCAGATGGAGACAATGTCCCTTCGTGTTTTGCTTTGATTTGATCTGAAACAACTTACCACCATATTTTTTGTATGGACCATTCATATATTTGTTATAAATTAATCATGTCCCCTCGTAGTCATCTCTTTTCCATACTAAATAAATCTAGTTGTTTTAATCTTTCCTCATAACTAAGACCCTCCATACCTCTTTTTGTGGCTCTACAATGAACCCTCTCCAGCTCCAGGGCCTCCTTTTTATGGACCAGACCAAGAACTGGACAGCATATTCCAGGTGAGGCCGACCCAATGCTTTGTACAGTGGTAATATTACATCCCTATCCCGAGAGTCCAGACCACTTTTGATATATGACAAGATCCTGCTGGCTTTAGAGGCAGCTGATAATGGTAAAAAAAAATATGTTAAAAAAAATGTAAAGGAATTAAAAGTTGAAATCACCCCCCTTTCCCAAGATCACATGTAAAAGAAAATAAACAGTAAAAAAGATTTCAATTTTTGTAATAAATCTATTAAAACCTAATAAAACCTATATAAATTTGATACCCCTGTGATTGTACCAACCCAAAGAGAAAGTGTCATTTGGAGCACAGGATAAAAACAGGACCTACAAGGAAACGCCACAAATGTTTTTTTTGTCAATTTCACCGCACTTGGACTTTTCTCCCCGAACTGTGAGGTTTAAATGTATCATAAACTTAGTGTATGTAAACTTTTGACTTTGCAGAAAAAAATAAAGGTGTCCCCCATATGTCCCCAGAAGTTAGGACTTAAGTGCTACTCTATATACACTACATCTTCTATATCATTAATCTTATGCTGCTTATAAAAGTAATTTAATGATGATCTTCCTACGTGCTCTTATAACTCATCTATATAGGAAAGCCGATTACATTCCCTAACTGCATGAAACGCTCCACCCCGACTGCCATCCAGCAGCCACCGCACCTCTCTATTGAAATGTCCACAGCAGATGCCCACCTTTACAGAAATGTCCACTGCAGAGCCCCCCCCCCTTTATAGAAATATCTGATGCAGAGCCCCCCCTTTACTGAAAAGTAAATAGACAATAGACAATAGACACTGCTGCATCATAACGCCCCGGAAGAGGCCGTGGTAGCGAAACCCTGGGTCGGGCAAACTAGTGAGTCTGGCGTCCACATGGTGGATTTTATATGCACATGATTTTATTCTATTTTGTGAGTATGTTTTAAGAAAATAAATTCCATATATTTGAACATACTACCCTATCTGCTGCTTAATCTCTTCTATAGTAGCTGTACACTATTTGGCTACAGGATGCAAGAAAACGCAGCTTAAAACTGTCTGAATAGCGATCTATTCCCATCCAAATACCGTTTGTGTGGAAGTGTACTGAAGAATTTGGAACATAGTTGGGAAAAGAGTGAAATCGTCGATTTATCAAAGGATATATAAAAGGACACACAAGGAGCTCCGGTCAGACTGTGTTATCATAGTCATGTGCTTGGGCAGAAACACGGAGAACACTGAGCCGTAGAGTCGGGGAGGAGAAGCTGGAAGGTGAGTACAGTATAGATTTTTTTTTTTAGACTGATAGCTTATCTTCATATAGGGACAGGTATACCGCCTAGATGAAGATCCGCCATTGGATGGAAGGGCGGCGTGGCCTCCGTGTGCCAGCATATAATAAATCTCCTTTGTCTAAGAAAATCTACAACATATTTTAGCTGTTGTGTTTTAGCTGTTCTATTTTGACTGCTTAGCTCTATTCATAGAGGTTCATGAGGAATGCACATTAACATCCATGAACTACTTTCAGTATATTCACTAATAAAAAATAGTATGTTTAACAAGACTTTAATGCATCGATTTTGGGTTACTGCAGACAGCCGCAATAGCAGGAGGGGCCAAGCATGCTGAAATTTAGTTTTCAAACATTTCAACATAACAATATCATGTGTTACATACTATCTCTGCTGTTTTTAGGGCTTTGCATTAAAAGTTGACTGCCACTCACCTTGTTCATTGTTAGAGATTTTTATCTAGGACTCAAAACAGTCCTTCATGTTGTAAGGTGACTTTCATATTAACTCTTTCCTGGCTCCCTGGTACCGGGATGAGAGCACAAACCCAAGACACACCAGTCTCTTAGTGATTGTAGAATCTACCGCATATATCAAATACAGAGTCATCAGGAAAAGGGACGTGACAAGGAGATAGAATACTGCAATGCTATTGGCCATAATGAATTTTACCAGGACATTCTCCGAAAAGGTTACCTAGAGCATAAATATAGGACAGCAGTGAAGGACAAACTTGCCTCTCATTAAATGTCAAGGAGAAGCTGGCATGCAAGCAAACAGGTTACATTAAAATGAAGTTTGAATCATGACATTAGCTGGACAGTGCTTGAACCCCTGCAGACCCTCGGCTAATACCAAATTGGCCGCATGCTCCAAAATGAATGCCGTTTGGTTCTCTTGGTCCAAGATGGCCGCTGTAGAGGAATATATCACTAACATTCATGTCTCAGCATTGAAAGAGCAAAGATATAAAAAGATAAATGACAAGTATACTAAATCTTTTCCTACAGAACTATTTTCAATCTGCTCTGCTTTACCTGCTCTGTAACATTGTGCCTGGATTTTCATGGTGCCAGGTTCACTTTAATTGACAGGACAGTATACTTTACTCTAACAAAAATATTTAATAAAAAAAAAATGTAATGTAGCATTTTTGGTCTAGTATGGACTTTCTACTTCTACTGTAAGATAAGTTATCTATCTCATAACATTTAAAAGCAATTTTTACTGAAAGACCGCTCTTCTATAAATTATAAAACATTTGTGTACATTAAAAAAACATCAGATGAGTGCCAATTGGTACTTTTATACAGCTATTTTTCTATGACTCGCATTTAAAGAACAATAAATGATAAAACATTAAACTAAATACAGGCGATCACCTACTTTAGAACACCGGACTTACAGATGACCCCTAGTTACAAACGGACCCTGGATGTTGGTAATTTACTGTACTTTAGCCTTAGGCTACAATAAACAGGTACAACAGTTATCACAGGTGTCTGCAATGAAGCTTTATTGGTAATCCTGGTTCTTATGATAATCCAACATTAAAATCCAATTGTCACAGAGAACAAAAAAATTTTGTCTGGGGTTGCAATTCTAACATATACAGTTCCGACTAACACACAAATAATTCAACTTAAGAACAAACCTACAGAACCTATCTTGTACGTAACCCGGGGACTGCCTGTAAATGGGGTTGTCCGAGATTAAAACCATTCCATTTCTGTACATGGAATGTAATGGGAGGCAAGAATCAACATGGGCTCATTCAGATGTCCTTGAATTACAAAGTTGCAATGGCGTATTTCACGGACCAACCACAGTGCCTTCTTCCCCTCTACACAGCAGCACCAAATGATTACAGTGAGGCACTGCTGTTCTGCGGAGAAGAAGGGACTGACCACAGACATCTGAAAAAGGGTAATATAAAGACACAAAGCTACAGTACTACAGAAAGATTACATTAATAAAATATGCTTAATTTGGTTAAATATGTCACCACCAGGAAACAGCATGTAGTTTTGTACAGTTACACATACGAAATTAGAGTACTTCTAATATAAATTTTAGTTTATAGAAGTTGTTGAGGAACATCATAGTGTCTTGATACAACAGTCTTTCTTTCTGAGGATTGTTCTATATTTGGTATCCTGAAGTATGTGATAACATAAAACGGTAAAATTAAAATATAGTTCATATTTCACATATAATATAAATGTGAAATGAACAATTGCAATCATCTCAGTTTCTGTTATGGTATGGAATCGTTTTAAATAAATGATTGTTATAGATTTTGGGGCCCTACGAACTAACTTATGAAAAAAAAGACATATCTACATTTAAAATTATACAAATGTAATTTAAAAAAAGATCTAAAATAGTAGGTTGTTTTGAACAGTTAGCTAGACTAGGGATAAATTCACACCACCGTTCCTTACCTCTGTTAAAAAAAGAATGGAGGTCTCACGTGTCAGTTAAAAATTCAATTGACATTAATGTAAATTTTATGTCACCCATTATGGTCAGTTTGTCATGGATCCATTATCCATGCGTTTTTTTGGACCGGAAGAAAAGTACTGCATCTTCCATTATTTTTTTCAGTTCAAAAACCGCCGGATAACAGATCCCTGCCTAAACGGAACATAACGGATGACATAACATTTACATTGATGTCAATGGGATTTTTAAGTGATAGGTTAAACCCCCGTTAAACCTCCATTCTTTACTTTTTTCAATGAGGTAAGGAATGGTAGTGTGAAAGTGCCTTACACAAACACATATTTTTGACCAGTAAAGGCCAGTTCACATCTCATTTATGTCAACAGTTATTGTGAACCAAAATCAGGAGACTAACCTGACATCAGATATAATGGAAAGATTTGCACCATTTCTGTGTGCTCAACCCCTCGTAGTTTTTGTCATCCGTTATGTTCAGTATCCATTATACTTTTTTTTTTTAAATGCCATGTATGGCTGATACTTGCCAAACTGAACAAAACATAAAATTGACATTGATCAATCATCAATGGGATTTTTAACTGACACAATCCGTACCCCGTTCTTTACTTTTTTTTAATGGAGGGAAGGAACGGACGTTTGACCGGTAGTGTGAACTGAGCCTAATTGGTGCAAACTACTAGTAAAATAACTGAGTTGTGAATTGGCCCTTCAAACTAAGCGTAGTTGGCACCTGCAATGGGTTCCCCATCTACTTCAATGTACAAAAGGTCACTTTCCATTTTTACTAGCGGGAAATAAAGGATGGATGGGGGAACAGAACCTGCCGAATGCAAGTGGACATACACAGAAGAAGAGTGAAGAAATCAGGCGATACCTTTTTGAGGCTAACTGAGTATATTTGATGGTGAGCTTTCGAGAATACTAGTTCTCTTCGTCAGACATGATGAAGTGGACATACACACACACACAAATTCTGTTAAGATAAAGAGTTGTTCTTCATTTGTTAACTTATACCTTAGCAAGCTAAAACCCTTCTATTGCCTTAAGGGTATGTTTACACTAATGTTCGAAGCTCTGTTCTTTACCTCCATTAAAAAAGAAGTATAGAACAGAAGTTTAACGTATCAATTAAAAATCCCATTGACATCGATGTAAATTTTATGTCATGCGATATGTTTAGCATCCATTATGCTTGCATAGAAAAAATACTAAAGCCACCATCATTTTGTCCTGTAACAAATACATGCATGACGGATGACATAAAATTTACATTGATGTCAATGGGATTTTTAATTGATATGCTAAACCTCCGTTCTTTACTATTTGGTGGTAAGCAACAGAGGTTTGAATGATAGTGTAAACTTAGCCTAAGTCATCGGTTCCCATATAACTATTTAGAATGGCACAATCATAGGGATAATGAAGATTTTCAAGAAGATTATGTACATTTTTTGGCAAGTGATTTTAATCAGATAACCGGTCCGATTCATATACTTGCACCGTCTTGATTATATAAAGGGTGAGTATGCCCAGAGTCATAATAAAATTATTCATTGCACTTCAACAGCAGAAAGGTCATTTCATTCATTTGTACTCATATTGATATAAGCTAGGACTTTATACTAAATGTCACATATTAACATATGATTAATTAGTGTCTCCAATGTCTTCATAAAAGTATATGTTAAGCTGTTAACCAAGTCAGTGAAGTGTTACCTTTTCAGACAGTTGATTCCTTTATTATTATTATTACTTATAAAGTATAGAGCAAGTTAAATGTTATCAATGTGTAACTGTTATAATCCCTCATATGAACATTGTATTGGTTTAAGTGATGAGTAATGTCACTTTCTTTAATCAAATGCATTTGATGTTTTAAACAATGTCACTGTACTCACGGAAGGAGTATACTCTGTATATATATATATATATATATATATATATATATATATATTAGTTTTTGTTTCTTTTTAATATATTTTAGCTGAATGATGAAGTATTGACACACTAATATAAGTACAAAGTTTTCTACAATCTGATGCCAGGACATTAAATAAAACCAGGAAAGATGATTGATAAAGAGATAGTTAGATATTGATTTAGACAGATGTACAAAGATAAACAGATAACAGATCTGTGCCTACTTCAGTGGTTTTTCCAAATGATGTGGCTCCTTCCTTCTTACTAATTTTGTGAAGAAGATGGATATATGGATAGATACATATATTAAGGCATTTGGAGAGATATAGGTAAGTAAATGAATTGTTTGGAACTATCCTGAGGATTTGTAACTACTTAATTGATAATTACCAATGGCTTTGCTTTATTTTATTTTATTTTTTTCGTTTTTAGAATGATAGCTGTAGACACATAGGTCTTTCATTTATTTGGCTATATCCTAAGGACTAGTAATTTATTGCTGTTGCCAAATAGTCCTCTATTTGCTTTTTTGACAGACAGATAGATAGATAGATAGATAGATAGATAGATAGATAGATAGATAGACATTGCTGGACACATGAATGCATAGGTGGGAAGCTAAATAAATAATTGATTTGGCTGTTTCCAAATGCTGATGCTATTTCCTTTAGTTGTTAGAAAGTCATTACAAAGCAAGTATCAAAGGAGGTGTAGATGAAAGATGTGCAGATAACATTAAGATAAATTTAATTCATTGATTCAATTAAGTTAGGATTATTTAATTGTTTGCTCATCTTTATTTCATTGTTTGCTAATGTAATAGAATTGTTTATGACAATGTAATAATTTAACCAGATTGCTGAAGGAAAATAAAGATATAAGGAAAAAGGAGCTGACTAGTTATTTGTTATTTAATCCTGGAACTGATTTAAAATTCTTTACATGAAAAGGTTAGTTTTATGTTTTGATGTTTTAAAATATGATATTGCTTACCTTATAAACAAATACAAGATACATGTTACCTGTGCCTGTTATTACAGAACAGATATATAAATAAATCACTCTTCTTTTATATTCATTTTATTAACAATAAAGACATTTTAGGCATCAACTAAATATTTACTAAAGCAAACAACAAACAATCTCCAGGGTTTTCTTCTTTTTCTTCACACATACCTGCTACAGTATTATGTAAATTACTTATTTTACAAACCAAAGCTCTAAACCCAAAAAGCTCCTGAATTTGGTTGATTTACAAAAGAATCTTGTTAGAAAACTTATCATAAAAATGTTTTAATCAGTGTGTTTCAATTGAGGTAATGAATTACCAGTTGTACTTCTTTTTATCATGAACCAGCAGAGCTTTATCATATAGATTTATCTAATAATTTCCCCAAGTTAAAAACAATTTTATAAAGATCAAAAGAGCATTTATTTGTTTTCTCTTTTACCAAAATTAATGAAATGTAAGTTTTTTTCTACATAAATCTGACTTATTCGTTTGTAAAAACAAATATGAAAATATATATGGAAGTAATAAAATTCCACTGCATATGACCTCTCCTAGCCTGGTATGTAGACTTGTTTGTATAGACATTATGCCTGTTAAGTCATTTGCTCACTAAAATGTTCATCCACAGGTCCTGTTTGTTCAATCTTGTGAAATATTTTCTTATGTATTTTATTTTAAGTAAACTATTTTCAACATTTCATTTGTAATTAAACAGATAAAGTATATCAGCCTTAACAAAATTATATACTGTCTGGATTAAAGGTAAGCATAAAAAGCCAACATTTCCTGTTAGCTAGCATTATTTTTTTCTTTTTGAAAATATTTAATAGAATGTATTAATAAACACACACAAAAAAAGTATTTTTACTGGAATTTTGAGCTAGTGATGAGTAAGGAAGATACTGTAGACAATGCTCTTCTTAAAATATGTTCTTATTACCTTACATTTAAATTGAATTACACTTATTCTTACTAACCAATGAGAGGAAATACTTAGTATTCATCATTTATCACAATTTGATGATATTTCTTAAAATGTGTTTAGACATTGTATATATATTTATAAAAACCGCTGTTAACATAGATTTATGATCTAATTTACATAATTCCATCTACCCTAAAGTTTATGAACATTGTGCATCTTCCCAGTTCCCTAGAGAATTTGTCCTATAATTAAAATTCCTTTGAAAGTTGCACACAGTGAATGGGTATACTTAATGCCAAATTATGAAAAAAAACATAATTAGTATCCCATTAAATGTAATTTTGTTACATATGAATATATTATTTTAACATATTAACACATTTCTTTTAATGTATTTAGCATGGTTTATTTTATGCATAATCATATGAAAATATTAGAAAATATCCTTTTAAAAAGGTAAAACCTGCCCTATGCAACAAAATGTTTATTTAGCATTAAAAAGGCTAATGTTAGTTGAAACATTGCATCTGAACATAAAAAGATTACATTATTTGCTTTTTTCATTACAACTGGACTTGGAGTGCTGCTTTTCAATATTATACATACATATGTGTATATGAATGTTTTGCTCTTTAGTCTTTTAGGGAAGTTATTATAATAATTAAATGCTTAATACTTATGATTCTTCATTTTGATTACAGTATATAGTGTAAATATTTCATTGTATGTAATATGTAAAAAGATTACATAAATAAATAACATTACCACATATGTAAACATGTGATATAAGCCAAGCATGTCTTTTAGCAGCAATATATTGACATAATTGACATGCACCATACATACATTTTAAATGGTATGCAGATCTGTTTTTGACATATATTGTCAGGAAAAAATTAAAAGTTTAAAAAATATCAAAGTTCTAGTTGGAGGTGAAGGTCCTATTTAGCAGCCTTCTGTTCAGCACATTCTAATATGATCCCACAGATTTGCCAGACTGCATTTGATAGTTATGATCTGGTGACCTTAAATAACCTTGCAAAGTCATAGACAACTAGTTGGCTGTAAAGAGAAGTTTGGTATTGTCATGTTCAAGAGGACTAAATTGACTGGCATCTGCAGTATATTAGAAGTCTCCAGAATAAATGTTAACTACTAATTATAAAAAGAAAAAATGTTTGACAAAATAAAAATAGGAACACTGTCCATTACTTGGCCCCTACAGATAAGTTTTTCCTTAATGCAGGGGACAACATGACTTCACTTTTAATGGCAATAAAGATTGGAAATAAAACTAATGACTTTTTTGCAAACTGGAAGCATTTATAACAGTCCTGAGAACAATTGTGTTTAAACAGATTTGGAAGCACTTAACATTCCCCTTTGTGGCAAATTCATTTAACTAGCTTACTAAGTGACCTAATAAGGCACCAGTTAAGAACACCCCATTTCCACACAGAGAGGAAATGGGGAAATCTCCTGGACTGTAACATTTGCAAACAAATATGTTTTCTCATACTTTTCACACAAACATTTTAATTAAACAAAGTAGTCCTTTGCACCTATGGGAGGGACACACAAACACTTTTACAGATATAGTTTAAAAGTCCATTACCTTCTGTTGTCCTTATATTGCATTCATTTTATAGCACACTGACAAGTCCTGGGTATTGATTTTTTTTCCCTGGAGACATGAAAGAGTTTTTTTTTAGTTTTTTTTTACAGGCCTTCCCTGTGGAAAGGACCAGAATTAAAAGGTGATACCACCCACCCAGAAGGAATGGCATGCATGCAATTAGGACCAAGCTCCCAGCTAGGAGGGGGAGAGGGAGAATTCAAAGTAGAAGGGGAAAAAGCAGAGATCCCCCACCTCCCACAAACAACAAATCCATTTAAACTTCCACAGCCATCAATATTGATCAATGTTCCCAGAGACTGATTAACCCTCTCCTGCTCGGCAGTCCTTAACTAAGAGAAAGACAGCAATATAGCAGTGTACATTTTATTTAACTCAGTCACAGTTAATATTCAGATTGTGAAAGAAATCTTACAAATAAAGGCTGTAAATATCTGCTTTAATAGAATATAGTCCAATATTAATCAATTATGTTCAAGTTCTACAAAGTGTCTAATGTTGCCTTTATCAGTTGTGTATCAATAACATCTTGGTGAGAGTGGACAGGAGGATTTAGCAGAACACAGACTGCAATATCCTAATTAAAGGAAAATTCCAAACATTCTAGGAAAGATCTTAAACAGCCTATCAATGGTCTTTACTGACATACCCTTTGGTAATATTGTGGGAGGAATACTAAGGTTATTCACACATTCTTCTTACAATGCATACAACAGCACCATTAAAATAAGAGAACACCCATGTGTAGGTAAATAGATAGATTGGACAGATACAATGAATTATGTGTAATTTGCTGAAAGAAGGTGTGTGAAACATAGCTATGGAAATTACAGGGCTGTTTCATAATTCCTCCAGATCGTGTTTCCCTTTATGTTATTTTTGTTTATATATCTATATACAAATATATTCCAAACACTAGGAAATTATCCACCCTCTTGGGTTATGATATATATATATCTATATATAGATATATATATATAAAATAGAAAAAAAAACATTTATTTGTTTCAGAACAAAATAGTTTTGTTTCACCATAATTCACAATAATGCCTACATTATTTTATGAAATTATTAATTCGACTTCTACTAGTTGCTGCTGTGTACCATCTATAATTCATACAAAGCACATGACAATTACATATTCCATAAGCTTTGAAGAAAAAGACCCATGTGTGCTGTTTGAGGGAGAAATATCTGTTTATGGTATTAAACCTAACATAAATATTATTTATTCTGAGAAGAAAAAAGGAAATAAAGCCAATGATGAGTAAGTCTTATTTCACCTGGTTAGTATTCATAGCTGCACCGGTGGACTGCATGAGTGTGACCATTAGACAGCAATGAGTTAAAGGGACTTTGGATGAAGGCCTTGTACTGGGAGATATAGTTTAAGGGAAAACACTTGGGGCTCCGCCTTCTGTGACGCCACATGGACGGTTGCACTGGCGAAAACAAGATCTGGCAAAAGCACTTGATTTATCTCTAATGTTATCCCTGCACATTATTTCACAGTAGACCCCCAATTTAACCCGGATCTCCCCTCCTCCTACTCCTCTGCACACACGTGAGACAGGAGCGAAGAGGAGAGGCAGCTCGTACAGCAATAGGAGTCCAGAAACTAGAACATCAGCTCATCTACTATTTTACCAGTTCACTGCCTGCCCGCCGCCTTTCTAAGGGTTAATCCACTCTCCAGTGACACTTCCCTGTATTCTGAAGGTAAGTTCTTTTATGTAACAAGTGCAACATTTGCTGCTTAGAGAAGTTTTCCAGGAATATACTTTCTCCTGGATAAAGAGCAATATTATTGCCAGTGTGTATGGATACATTTTTATATATAATAGAACGTAATTATGTAACTATTGCATTCAATCCAAAGTGATCATATAAGAAATAGCTGATACCATAGTCTCACCTTATCCTCCAAGGACTCTGTTATCTTTTTGCCACCTGTAGGAAAGCTCTTTAGTAACAAATTAGTTGTGTGATCACCCTGTAAACATTAAATCCCAGAGAACATTGCATCTTTAAATGGCTACCATTTTGAAACCAGAATAACATTTCCACTAGACAGAAGAAATCCCCCCTCTGAATCCCCCCATGGCCTTTTTGAATTCACGCCCTGCCTTACATCAAACGCTTTTTTTGCTGATTAACTGCACAATCAGGTCCCTGTAGATGAGGAGGGGGGTAGAGAAGAGAAAAGCAGCCCCTTTTCTACAGAACAATGCTATAATCTCAGCTCCATTGGACAGGAATGTCTGATTTCACAGCCCACTGCTTCTCCCATCTCCCAAAAACCCTGCCAAAGGTCCACCAAGGCGAGAACCCCTCCCTTTCAATGAAAAATGGACAATTTAGAAATGCAGCCTAATCATATCTGCATGATACACAGAGAAGAATGGATGCAAGTGTGATAGCTATCTCACCCCTTAGTATTTGTCTATGAATGCAGTGGACTTTGTATACTGGCAGATCTAGAAGTGAGCCTGGTGACTATGTGGAATTGCCAGCTATTGTGGAACTACAACTCCCAGCATGCCCACGTGTGGCACATGGCACTTGTCCCTTATATACAGTCTGTGTTCTTGGCCTTGTTCTTCACTATAGTAAATAACCTGAAGTGCCCCCGACAAGTCTTGTCAGGGGCAATTTGCACATGAGGCGTCCCCACCAAGTGCCCCTATCCCTGCTATGGTCATGATCCCCTAAACACGTCCCCTCCCCCTCCTCCTTATCCTGGGCGAGAGCTGTGTATGTTTCCTCCCGCATGGATGTGTTTACTCTCTAGGACCCCTCTGCTGGGACCCAAATCAATGAAAATCTAGTTGGGAAAAAAAAAAGGCGGGCAAACAAAAAATTTGTGAATGGAAGAATGTGTTTGTGCATTCATTGTTAAAATAAAGAGCGTGCGGTGACGCGGGTGTCGCTTCCACCAATGGCGGGGCGGATAATATTTTTAAATATCCTTATGCTCCAGCCAATAGGCGTTCAGGTGGCAAAGACTAGCGCAAGGCATGGCCAATGAGAGCACGGCTATGCAAATCAGGATCTGTCCAAGCAGGAGCTGAATGTCAACTAGTCAAAGATGGAGGATGGAGCTGGGAGGCCATGAGGTTTGTACCGGGAGGAGAAGCGTTTGTGTCGTCTCTAGGGAGGCCCGGTGCCAGGCCGGGAGCCGAGCTATGTAGCCCCCGGGGAGCCCTTCTGGAGCATAGGTGGCCCATAGGCTCCTTGTCAGCCTCTTTGGTCAACTTTTCCAGGAGGAGGTGCTTCTTACGCCCAGGTACCATTCATGAATTTGGGGCTCAGGACTGGTGAGTAGCATCCGGGAGTTCTGGGCGGAAATGGCGGGAGCTTAGGGGAGTGGTGAGGGCTGCAGTAGCAATTAGTGCATTGAGGGGCAGCGTCCCCTCTCACGGCTGGGAGGGAAGGAGACACCCAAGAGGGGCCTCCAGGCTGCTGCACGGACTGCTCGGGTGTCAGGAGATGCCCGGGTGGCCGGCAGTGGGAGGGGCCAGGCAGATGGGAAGGCGAGCGCCTGTCAGTGCTGCGTGCGCTGCCGCTGGCGGGCTCCGCGGGTCACAGTGTGCGGGCAGCGGGATAGGAGCCGCAGTGGATGGAGCACATCTACGCCCATCCCTTCTCTTTCACTTTAGCAGCGCACGGCGGAGGATTGCCCGGGTCACCGTGTTGTATGAGCCTCTCGTAGTCCTGGGACAGAACAAGACGAGCGCAAAGTCACCTCCACAAAGTTTGGGCAGCAGTGACACCTCGGAGAAGTTGTGCTGGACGCGAGTACATGTGTGGATGCACATCGGCCGGGTATTTGTCTGTGTGTGCATGCTCCCACACCCACATCCTACATCGCCTCCATTTTCCAGCAGAACGATACAATAATGTCACCATCCCCGGGCTTGGACATCTCTGTGCTCAACTCTTCCGACATGGAGCGGAGTAGACCCTCTACCTGGTGACAGACACTTTTCTGGATTCATATACCCAAGTTTTTATTATTATTCGTATTATTAGTAGTATTGCAGTTTAATTTTAGTGGTTGCAAAATATTTCTTTTACGTAGCAAAAATGTCATTGCTCGTCTGTCACATTGTGTGTGTGTGTATAGATTCTCCTTCCCTCATTTCTAGAAATGCATCCTTGTACCTCTGCATTACACATCGATAGGATCTGTGAACTTCACTGTCATCCGCGGCCCTTTTTCTGTTGTACTACTGGAAAGTGTAATTAGCAGTGCAATATTAAAAGGGCATTGGTTGGCAGGGCCCCATCGCTTGCCATCACATGTATATGTCTAGGATTGGACGTGTATATCATGCGAGCATCTGTGATTAAATGCCCCAAGTGCCACCTTGCATGGTACATTATTTATTATCTAAACCTTCAATACTGCTGTTTGCTGCACGACCTCTGGCTGAATGCTCCGTATTAAATGAAGTGTTTATTTTCTTGTGTCAATGTACATCGAATATACCAGTATTTTAATACGGATGGTGTGCTGCGTTTGCTAAATTGTACACGCTGACAAGGCATTGCCATGTTGGCCTGTGCATTTGTAAAGTAGCAATATCTCATCTGTGATTAATTTAGTATTAACATTTCTTTTAGACTATTTCCTTCAACTCCATTTCTACATGTTATGGTGTATTACAAAGGCCAGCATATTGCAATTTTTTAAAGATATGTTTTAGCTTAATTTTTTTTGTTTACCACCCCACCCCCATCAATAATGCATTGTGCTGCTCTACCCAATGGATATACATAGGAGTGACCCTATAAGCTGGTGAGAGATGCTCTGACAGTGTTGCACTACTGTGTTTTCTAATGAAGCAGTGCAATAGTATTGTCAAAGCATTTCATTCCAGTGCATTTCCCTTTTCTGTTATTCTTGTTTTATATGTAGAATAGTGCTGTGTGGCATTGTCACCTCTATAGCGGCCATCGCCCCAGTGTGTTGTGCAGGGGGGGCTGTTGGGGTCTATATGTTTTTGTTTGATTTCAACCTGCATAAAAATGAACCCATACGCCAGTGAATCCCATCTTAACCCATTATTGCCTGAGGGAGGGGTGTGTAGGGAATAAACAGAGCATTTATGGTTTCATTGTACGACGTAGCTGCTTATTTTGTATACCGATTTTACATTTATCCTTTTAATATTTTTCTCTAATTATTGCACGATCTCTACTTTGAAGCTATATATGAAGGCTAAATCCCCAGATATTCTAGGTAAAGATGAACTGGTGATGACATTGGAAATTTTACTGTACTAATTGCAATTCTATACGTTAGTATTTTGGTTATTTGTGCAGGGAGCTGTGAAATTGATGCTGCATTGTAGAGAAATTCTCCCATACTAGCTTTGTTAGGCCATGTTTTGCTCATTATGTCTTTTTTATGTTATTTATGTATCAGGTTTAGTAGTTTTGCCTTTAGTTTTTATTGAAGGCTCCACGATTGTTTTATTGTAAAGCATGGCAGTTGTTCAGCTAAATACACTGTCCTGAAATTATTATATACCCATTGTAAATGGCTGGCATACAGGCCTGAGGGACAATAGCTGGCTGTAGATGGTTCATGTAGATGGTAGTATATTAAAATTATATTAAGAATATAGTAAAATTTACTCACTGCTCGACTATATCTAGAACTCTTTCTAGGCCCCATGGCTTTGTCCTGACACAACGTAGTGCAGTAGCTTGAATGTAAGTGTGTGGGCAATGCCAGTACTTATATCCTCAGCCTATAAAAGGGTTGAGATTGACTTTTGACATCATGGGTCATACCTGTGTTTCCCTATATCTATCAAAAATGGGTACCACTCAGTATGGTTTGTAGTGATGCTGAAATGGAGGGAGGCTCAATATGTACTTGATGTTTCTTGCGAGCAATTACAATTTTCTTGTACTGAAAATATATATTTTTTTTCATAAATGTATACTAAGCAGTAAATGGCATTCCATTGATTTGTGTATGGGAGTGATTGATGCTGCAGAAGCACCAGCTGCCATGTCTTGGTCTAGAAGGGGCTCCATCACAGAAAGCAGCCATGACACTTACTTGTGTAGATGAGATGGATATTTGATGTTGTGTCTTGTTGGAAAGGAGGGTGTGTCTGAATCAATACTATATATGTGAATCTATAAGTAAAAGGGGTCTGTACGTAGTGCTGGGCTGTGTATAGCATGTATGTGTGTAGTGTGTGCGGGTTGCAGGCGGGGGGAGGGCTGTGGAATGCAGTGAATCAGGTCGGGCTGAGCAGGGGGAGGGGATAGCCTCGGGAGAGCTTCCATCCTGTCGTTGCATAAACTTGTTAAAAGAAGCCCTCATGAGTAGGAAGCGGCCTGGGACAGGGAGGGGATCGCAGTGCACATCAGACCCTTGTGAGTGAGCATTGACGCTGCTGCAATAACCTCATGCCCTCTCCAGCACCTCATACACTAGGGAGCCAGGCTCTCCATAATGCACTAGCTTTGGCTTTGATTACCAGAGCATTTATCCATTGCAATGATGTTTGTGTTTATTTAGGCGACCAGATCATTGACAGGTGGTCACAACTTCTATATTGCATATCTATACACTTGCTGCTAACTTCAGTAAAGTGGTTTGCACCATAAAGCAATGTTAGAAGTGACAGTGTGCTGCCCTCTAAATATGTCACATAGGTATGAAGGACCCTGGCTGGGGGAGCCTCCCGGGCGTCCAACGTGGTTAGACGTGAAAACCAGCCCGAAAGGCGAATTACAGGGATAGCTGACAGCCTGTGCTCTCACCTGGGCAGGTTGGATCCTGCATGGCACAAGAATCCCCTGTATATCTGGAGATGTGTACTAGCTTGCTGTATAGGTTTAACTAGGTAATGCTGGAATGCTTGGAATCATAGGGACAGACAGGAGTAGATTAACCCTTTGGGAATTTCCCAAAGTGTAACTTGTCTACTGAAAACAACATGACATTATTTTTCTTTTGTGTGTGTTTTTTTCCAGTTTTACCTTTTTATGATAATCAGCAGCTCACATCTATGTATGGTGCGCAAAAACTTATTGAGGGCAGGTGTTTATACGCAGTAAATCGCCTGAAAATCAAAAATACAAGTGACGTCAGATGTAACCTCCCAAAAATATCCAGAGAAACTTTAATCTGGAATATCCCAAAGAGCACAGTGTATTATTAGCCAATCAGACAAAGGCCAATCCTGAAATGTGATAAAGTGAGGATGTGCTTCTAAACATATGTGAACATGATCTAGCTCATGGGGTATAAATAGCAGAGTTTAGCTAATGTCTTGGGTTTAAAGTTGGTTATAATAAGTGGCAACACATTCTCGGAATGGATGGCTTTATTAGGACAGCGATCACACTGACAAGTGTGGTATATACAGTTTAGAAATACCAGTGAATAGCCTGAGCTTTCTTCCATCATTGCAAGTGTGGCTTGTCGCTGGCTGTCCCTGATCGCCCCCATATTTCCATCGTGCCGGTGTTTTAGTGGATATTTTAGTGGATATTCAGAAAAATATATATATATTTTTTTAAGGAAAATAAATGTTTTTTTTCTTTCTTCTCTAGATCAAACACATTACTTTGTTATTATCAGTGAACGTCCTTCGCCTTCTTTATCTTGTGTGTGGTGTGTGAGAAAATGGTAAAGCTTATGTATGCATTCACAATACCGTGGTAGTAACCCTTTGATGGCCATTAATCAGTTGTTTATCAGGGTTTTTTTCTTAACTGGTTAAAAGGCTACTTCAAAGGAGGCTGAGCCTGTCTCGCACTGTTCTGAGGAACGTGAGGAATCTTTAATGCAATAGTAAGATCAATGTGGAATGCATACATTAGCCAGGAATCCATGAATTACAGGATTGTATCCCGTTTCCACTTTCATTTAATCTGCTGGAAAACCAGTCAGTGAAGGGAAGAAAGGAGAAGGGAGAGGAGGAGAATCAAGTGTCAAAAAAGTGAATTGGTTGTAGAGGGGGAGGGGATTGGATTGTGGAAGAAGGAGGGTGTGTGTGGGGTCGTAGATGAGGAGGGGGTTCTCTTTTCCTTAAAATGAGAAAACAGACCCCCCCTTCCATCCACTCCATTTCCTGAAAGGTTAAACAAGCAGGATCAATAGAAAGCTGCCATCAACTACGGTAGAAGTTTGTTGAAAATGGTAAAGTAGTGATGTTATTAATGTATTTTTTTTGTATGTAAACTGTGATAAAATGACATTACTTCACAAGTGCCATGTGGGAGAAATGAAGCAAGAACAGAGGGATAACGTGTGTCTGGAGATATGGATCAATAAGATATTATAAAGCACTTGGCTAGATAGATATTTCAGGAATTGCTGCTTATTTATGGAAAAAAAATCACAAATATGTATAAAAGGGTTTTCCTGAGCCCAAGGAAACATTCCATGTCAGAACGTTTTTGTGTTCTTTTCTTGTGGTTCTTGCTGTAGCCAGGTTTAATAATTAAGTGTTCCTATAGAAAATGTCAGATTATTTTTCCCATGGTGTTTTCCTTACTGTAAACCTAAATTCCTTGAACTTTCCTTCCCTACAGGTACAGTATTTGGTGTTGTGAGACCTTGTGTGTTATGACAGTGTCGTCTTGCCCTTAGGGAAGAGACCCTATCAATATTGCCTCTGCTTTTGACATCAGAGTAGTAGTGCAATATTGCTTATAGGGTCTTTTCCTTGAGAAACCTCCCCTCTTGTGCACATTTCCTGAAGATGTGTGTGTGCCTCCCAACAATGTTCTCTATGTACTTACGGAAAGCAATTTATAAGTTATAAAACGCCTGACACACTGGTTCATGAATTTGGAATCACTCTGTAAACTGTTTCTCTTATGTATCTTTTTTTATTATGGGTTGTTTTGTTTCTTCATAATATTGTGTTACTGTTGCTGTTGTGAAATTGCTACACCGTGTAGCTTCACAATAACAAAATCCAGAAAGTGCACCATCTCACACTACCTGTATATTGTATACAATGCTATGGCTATTACGCTAGTGTTATAGAGCGAAATGTGGTCATGTGCAGTAGCTACTTTATTTTGTTAATAAACCCACTATAGAAGTAAGTTGAAATGTTATGTGAGAATGAAGTTCTGATTGGAGTAGATAAAATGACTATGACTCCTGCGCAATTATATAATAATGTTTGTAATCTGATCTGTTATTATGTGTTTTGGATTCCCACACCTCTCATACAATGGCTCCAGGGTGCATGCTTTTATATAGGAGAATAACACGAAGGGCAGAAATTCTACATTTTTCTGGATGTTATCATTTTAGATGTAATTCCTTTGGATGTGTAAATACTGAATTTGGTTAAGGTTGTAATGTAGTTTTGGGTCCAGTCCTGTTGATTATTGTAGTAAAAGTTTTGAAGGAATAGTGGGTGCAGATTAAGGCATCTGCAATAGCCTCCTCTGCCCCCCTTCCGTTCGCAGCAGCCCTGCGAGGGACCCTCGGTAATGGCAGATCACGTGATGAGCTGTTTGGTCTGAGGTATGTGAGAAAAGAGAGAGCGAGCCTAACATTAGTCTGGGAGGGGCAGAAAGCGAGGTTTTCCTAGGGCAGAATGTGAGGAGGCAGTGTGTGTGTGTGATAGTGATGGCTGACGGCTGAGTGCAGGCAGAGATGGATAGGAGGGGCTCACAGGGGCAGAGTGTGGGTGGCCTATCCTGCTATTTTCAGGTGGTCTGTGGATGTGCTCTTTTGGGACCTGTGAGGCCCAGGAAAAGGGCTCAGTGGGTGGTGACCAGACACTCACTTCATACATTCACTAGCGAGATGAGGGCTTCACCATTCAGCCTGGTGCCTCTCCTACACACTCCCAACACCCAGTCATGGCTGCTGAATACTCCTCCAGTGTGAAAGAGTTAACACCGCCCGGGCTGCCTGACACTCTTTCCCTGTTGCACTACTGTGCCAATACAATAAGCAGTGCAATGATGAAAGGGCATCAGTCTGAGCCGGACTGCAAAGTGTCCAGCAGGAGAGGGGACCCCTCATGTACCTGTGTATTGTGCTACCTATTGTCTGTAATAAACGTGTTCCATGGTGTACGCGCGGCCCTGTGTGGTTCTTGTGTGTCACACACAAAGTGAGAAGCCATTGTCTCCCCCCGCCCGAGCCAGGAAGCCAGAAATGCATGCACTGGCAGTATATACATCCTATGGGCCGCCACCTGCTGATCGGCATCCAGACACAGGGAAGCCATTTTATGGCGGCAGGAAAAACATGTCCAAGTAGTATGAGTGGCGGGCAGGCCGCACACTGTGCACGCGGCCTCCCCCCAATGTGTACCCCCATGTCAGCCCCTTCTCCTGGGAGCGGAGTCCCGGGTAAAAACGAGGGGAAGCTGAACGTTGTCCACAGTCCGCAGATACAGAAAATGGCTGCGCCTGTAACACGTGGTGGATGTGACACCAGAGCCCTCTGTGCTGCTCACCATATATATGAATATTACGACTACTTTCATTCTATTCTATCTTTTTGTTCTAGAATAGTAGTGTCCATATGCCAGGACTGCCTGTGAGTGCGGGGCAGAGCGGGGGGCCCAGTGTTTATTTTCCTCCTGACCTTGCCTGGCTGGTCAGTGAGAGACCTGACAGCTGCTTCTTTGAAGACTGCAGAGGTTATGACCCTCAGGGCCTTTCTCCCCTCTGTCCCTAGAGCTGCTGAGTCAATCAGGTTGAAGGTGAGGGGGCAGGGATGATGAGGAGGAGGTGGGGGGTATAGCAAGAGAAGCTGAAGGGGGAGGGCTTGCACTCAATGACTTGCCCTTTCTTTGGTTTACAATCCGTGAATGAATTGAAGAATGACATGGAGATCCAAGGAGGAACTAGTACTTCCACTAGTGAGACAGCTGCAGGACACCACCGAGGAGTGCTGCCTCCTTACTGACATGTCACCAGCTGCTTCACTCTTCTAACACAACATAGCACAACTGGGTGGGACAAAGCGCAGAAGATAGCCATTCTAGGTCCCCCTGGAAAGCCGCACCGCGATTAACCCTAATGGCGCCACTTTACAATGAAAGCAGGCGCTTGCCACCCGCAGAGATGCACATGGGACTGGAATCGTATACACATTATTATAATAATGGCTTATTTCACTTCATCAATATGGTAACACATGTGTCCCCAATTCCAGTAAGAATAAAGAACGAGATATTTCTCTACAAAGGCGACGTGAAACAACAACAACAAGAGGAAAATGACACTAAATCATGAAACATTTTATTGTGTGTATGAAGATGGCGAAGAGCAGGGAATTTCAGGGCACTAATCGCATCCTGCAGTGTATGTGAACATCCATTCCATTAGTGTTATCTGAGGTGGGTGGCCAAGGCCGACTGCCAGTGTGTATACAATAAGTGACAATACATGGCTATGGCTGTATACTCTTGATAGGATTTCATAGGCGAGCACGTCAGACAAGCACGCCTTTGTAACAATGAGTGCGCCCAGGCTGCTTTGTGCTACACATTTCCTGTACACTCCATGTATGGGGGAGACCTGAGCCAGCGCTTTTATTGTATATGCTGCTTACATGGCACACACACGGTGTAATATATGGGGTGTGTAACAACTGTGATTAGATAGATCACACCGGGGATACAATAGCTCTCTGCCGGTCACACTGGAGAGACACTACTATAGGTGTAAGGAGGGTCTGTCCCTCCTCCCCTTCATTAGGCACTTAAAAGACATCTTAATTGGAATGTAAATCCTTCCCCACACGCACCTAATGCCAGGAATGCGGAAGGGGATATCCTATAAGGCCCCCTCCCCTATAGCACACAGCCCGTGTGTGCATACATACGCTACTGCTTACCAGGGCCTGGAGATAACCTAATCTAGCAAGCTGATCCCACCTGCATGACTTGCACTTTTGTATTCATATATTTATTGTGCTCCTAATAAAATGTATACAAACGATCCTAGATACTTTATGGAGTCTGATGGCAACACAAATTATTTTTTTTTAATGTGACTGATCATCATAAATGATCAAATATAAGACAGCATTACTTGTTACTCGATTGTTTACATAACATAAAGAGTGTTGTTTTTTTTCTATGTGTATCCCTTTCAGCAATTAAGATGCTAATATGCCAGTATAACACATCTTTTTTTTTTTTTTGGGGGGGGGGGGGGGGTGTCAACAAGAACTTGAATTTGCAGGAAAAAAACTGGTAATCAGTCTCGGCAATTTCAGCAAATAAAAATCGTCTGCAGGTGAAGGGACTGAAAAATCCCATTTATGACAAATAAAAATAAGAAAGAGATTTCAGTTTTCCATATGTGTAGCAGGTTCCACCTATTTGAAATAAAATCTTAATCTTTATGTATTTAGTGTGTGTGTAATATACATGAAAAAAATTATATAACCCATACAGAAGATATACATACATTGTTCAGAATATTGCTGTGTGAAAATAGCCTTTGCCAGAAGAATAATCACTCCATGACCTGCAAGCATCAGTTGTTTAACTAATTTTATGATGGCTTATTATTTTGTTATTTGGTTGGAATATGGTTAGATTACAAGGTTAGAATATGCAACAAACAAACAAAAAAAAACAAAACATTACTGACCTCAAAATAAGCACAAACCAAAATACATATATAATACTTTTAATATTGTTATATGGACTTTAATGTAATGTATGATCACATAACATGTTGCATAAAATACAAAAACGATCAACATGCTTGGTATAACTGCATCATTACCCCTTAAGAACTGAACATTATACTTAACTTTTTTTTTTTTTTTGCAAAAAGACTGGGTTCAGAATGGGTGCTTTTTCATACTTGTAATATTTGACCAATATTAGAAAGTGGAGAAATTTTTTAACACAGCAAAAAGAGGTGCAGTAGCTGTTACTTTACCCAAGTTCTACTGTAAATATATCAGATTCATTCTTTATCAAGTAATGAATTCAGTACTACTATCCCAAATTCTCAGAGGACAGCCTTTATATGTCAGAGGTGCTTACAAAGTAAGAATAGTTAAAACAATTTCACTTTGTAGCTTCACTTTTCAGTAAGTCAACTGTCTAAGGGCTTATTCACACAATTTTCCCCCTTAGTATATGTAATTTCCAAGGGCACTGCACTGACTGTTGTTAGTCTGTCCGTTTTGCATCAGTATTGTCTATGCAAAAAAAATCTAATTTACAAAATACCTGCTTCCCAGCATCATCAGAGAAATAAAATGTCATCAGTGTAAGAGTTTGGTGCCATAGACTTCTGTTGCCGTCCTTAATACATTAAAGTGGAAAAAAAGGATAAGCGCTAAAAATTTTTTTTTCCACCGATGACTGGAAAAAACCTGAAATGTGAAAAAGGACATAAGAAAATAAGGGGTCAGTATGAAACCTGATGTGTGAATAAGCCCTAAATAGTAACTGACTTATTGAATATTTTTTTTTACTTGACAAGGGTGGGATAGCACACTGAGTTTAAAAAAAAGTTGTATTGACTCATTGCTCTGCGTCATACCATCCCAGTCTGAGAAAAAGAGATATTCATAAGACTCTTGATAATTAAAGGGCTGACCTTTTTAACATATACAAAACAAATTCTGGTGGAAATGGCTTATATGCATAAATAAATGAGCAAAAGTAGAATCAATGGGACACATTCATTAATGCTTTTGCACCTTTTTTTTGTCTGTAAATCTGTTGTAACAGGCGCAAAATAAGTAGCCTTGGGATTTCCTGAGTGTCAGTGCCACAAAAAAAAATCAGTTTTCTGATCCTCATGACTTTTTTTTTTTTGCTCCCTTTTGTTGCAGTTCTGAAACACAACACTTTTCCTGCCATTTTAGTTGCCAGACATCTTTTTGGTGCACAATCAGACAACAAAAAGCAAGTCTATCAACTTCTAAACCCTTTTATGGATGTGGGCTGTCATGTCTGATGCTCATATGTTCATTTAATGGTGTGCCAATTTCTTTATGGCTATGCACCACAACATAAAATCAGAGTTGAAAACATAAAAAATGCCCACCAAGGTGTGGTTTTGTGGGTAAAATGGGGTGGAAGAGATATATGGTATAATGTATATTTATACATTGTAGGACATCTACCAACGGAATCAAGGCTTGTAAGCCAAGGACACTAATATACTGACATGTGCCCCCTCTGAAGGAATCTGCTCTTCTTCTAGCTTATTATGCCCTTGTCTTAAAAAAAAAAAGGTTTTAAAAATTATGCAATAAATCCGAGGGGCTCCAGGCTCTATTAACAACTATGGAGCCTAGAACCCCTCAGACTCATTTGGATAGTTTTAGAGCATAAGAAGCTAAAAGAAGAGCAGATCCTGACAAAGGTGGCACAAACCTCTATGTCAGTGTGCTTGGTTTACAACTCTTGATCCTGGTGGTAGATGTTCTTTAACAGGACAGAGTCCTATCTTAATAGCTAATACACAATTAGAAATGTTATAGATAATATATCAATCTCAATACTGTGAAATATCCTACATCTTTCTTAAATCACAATTGCAAACTTTTTTTTTTTTTTTTTTTTTTTACTAAAGTGTGCCTCCTCAATAGAATGTCTGTAAATTCACAGATTAAGCAAGTAATACAATAAAAAGCAAGAAAAATCTAGAGACTGCAACAGATAGTTAAGGTGAAGTGTTGGTTCAAATACAGCAGGTTGTGCCAGAGCTGGACATGACTGGCAGAGAATGCACCCATCCTGGCACTATAGGGAAAGTATAGCCAGTTCACATTATGTTGCATGTATTTTTTTAAATCTGGATTCTTCAAAGATGCAGTGCTGCACAGAAGAATGCCTGATAAAGCTGTCCATTCTGGCATCGGTTTTATTTTGCCATTTGTCACCCACACTGGTGAGAAACTGATGCCTTAAAGGAATTATACCATCAAGTATGACACATAAAGGACACATATTCGTAGATCCAGGCACTGTGACAATCGTTTTTTTTGTTTTGTTTTTAATCCATTGTGCCTTCTTTCCAAAATCAACTTGTATAATCATGCTAATGAGCCTGAAGGGTTTCTGCCGCTGCTCAATTCCACAATGGAAGGAGGGAGAGATCGGGGGAGGGGGAGGCATGATGCAGATTTGATGCACATTTTAGCTGGCGTTTAGGTCAAATCATGTGGCAAAAAAAGTGCATGCTGAAAAAAATAAATGTATATGTACATTAGAAAAGCACTACACATAAGACAAATCTGCATAAAAACACAAATATTTGATGCATATTTTCTGAATGACAAACTGTAAAGTGTGCAGATACCCCTGGGCTACTATCACTCTACCAAACCAATTCTCAGCTGTGAAAAATGTTTATTTCTGTGAAAACCTCATGAACTGTTGTTTACTTGTGTTGCACCTGTCTTATTTGTCCAATCCAGATGTTGCAGTCTTTAACTCCTCTTGGATCTCCCGCTGAAGGATCACAATGCGGAGAGGAGCAGCGCTGGCACCAGGTCTATAGACCCATCGGTAACATGAGGGCTGGCGGTTGATCAGAACTGCTGGGTCTGATCAGACCCAGTACAGCTCTGATCAACATCAGACCTCAAAGTCCCATTAGCCTGAGACTATACATATTAAATATTAAAACAAACAAAGCATAATAGGGAATTTATTAATAATAATAATACAAATATATACTATAAATTACAAAATTAAACCTTTTTCAACTTTTAATACAAAAAAACAAAAAAATAAAGAAAAAAGCTTTAAACTTTTAACTAGACCTATGTGTCCTGAAAAAAAGGCTGCAAAAAATCTTAAGGTAGCATGCAAAAAAAAAGTTATGCCACTTATCCTTAAGGGGATAAAGCACAGCCTAAAACAAAGTTTAAATTTTTTTGCAAAAACACACCACCTAGCAGGCATAGGTCAAACTTTTTCAATGGGTTGTACAAATTTTCTGCCATTTTGAAAAGTTGCAAAATAAAATACATACTCAATTTACAAATGGCTATGCTAATTATGACAATTCAAACCAAATAACCCCAGAATATCAAAAGAACTGGCTTAATTATCCAGCATATTGAGAAATTACCCCAATGGTGTCAAGAAACATTTTTAAAAAACCTCCTTGTGAATTGGTCCAATAATAGTATAGTTATGTGCTGTCTGCTCACATTGTTTTATTGCTCTTCCACAAAACATTTAGGATTCTTCTACAGACTCCTATAAGGATATTACTAATCAAAGGATTTACAATGGTATAAAATATGGTTACTAAATTTGTGTATGTGATTAGTGCTTGCATATTAGATGACATGAGGAAAACTACTGTAAGTGAAAGTTTTTTTTATACAGAAGGGGAGATTTTTCAGAACTGTCTGAGGTAAAACAGTTCTAGTTGCCCATGGAAGCCAATCAGAGCTCAGCTTTCATTTTATAAATGGCTGTGGGGAAATAAAAGCTGAGCTCTGATTGGTTTCCATGGATAACTACAACACTTCAGATAAATATCCCCTATAAAATTTTGCCAGCTCACAATTTTTAGCCCTATTTTAAATCCTTCTCCCATATACACAACCATCAACTGAAATAGCAAAGCTTTAGAGGCTTCAAAGACTAACTGAAAAAAAAAAAGAAATTGTACCCATTTTTTTTTTAATTCCATGGAGACCCTGAGAAGGTTAATATTTGATTTATGGCAGCCTTATTTATTTATCCTGTCCCTCTGCATGCCTTTAGTACATTTTTACCTATCTCCAGCTAGTACTCAGTCAGGTATCTCTCCACTTGTGTCTCCTTACTCACAGAATGTGTGAAAAACCTCCTATGTTTTTCTATTAACTATAAAGCGCTAGAGCAATTGTGATTCATTGACGTTGTACGTTTAAGAGTCTTGTCCCTCTTTCTTGTTAAATCTCCTAAAATAATTCCAAATACTTTAAATGTGGTACAGAGCATTTTTGACAGGTTTTTTTTTAACGCAAATTATTTAAAAAATCTGACTCTCAATTCTTCTCAGTTTGTCAGAGCAGTGGGTGCATGCAGGACATGCAATGTTTTCTGTTTGGTAAAATATATGATCAGTGAATCCTAGAGACATTCTTTCTATTAAGTTATCTAATAATATTAGTGATTATATACGAATAGACGATGGGCAAACATAACAACTCCTAACGTGTAAGCATACTCACACTACTCTGAATTGTGCTGGTGTCACATTCTGATTCCCATTAAAGATGGATGCACAGCTAGATGACTAACCCTTCCCACACTGAGGCCTCACCTGACAGTCCATTTGAAAGATTCCAGAATAATATACAAATATATACATATCTAATATACAAGAACTTCTTTGTGTAAGTAGCTAGTGAGTTTTATCTATTTCTGCATCTCTTCTTCACTAGCTTTAAGCATTACTTTATTCTGATTATGGCTATTCATATCCCGAAGGCTGCTTGTAGTAATATTTGCATGAGTTACTATCTCTGGCAACACTGCACATGATCAACTACTGTTTATTTTAGAAACAGAATTTGGAAACAAGAATGACCCACTACATGGTAGCATACATTTATTCCTCAACTATTTCAGTGATTCACTGATGACACACCATTCAGTAGATGAATCACACTGTATGTTTCCGGATTATTTGGAAGGGAGATGAGAATCGTTTAAACACTAAAAGAAGGGAAATATGTGAAGTTTGCCTTTGTTTTGCCTTTACAAAGTTTGACCGCCACTTGCCAATTAAAAATTGTCTGTTCAATTGAATGGAAGTAGTTCTTAGAAATATATACATGTTGTTATTAAACAAGTGCTTTCATATGTCTAAAAGATATCTTTAGAAATGCAAAACATAACTTATCCACCTCAAAACTTAAGAAATGCAGTACTGAAACACAAAGGACTTTTTTACTTAGCTTGGGGTTCAAGGGCTGTACAATCATCTGTAATCTCTGAAAACCTAGAAACATTAGCCAATTAGTCACTCTGGATCTATGAAAGTCAGAACAGGAAAAGCAAGCTTTCTGAAATGGCATATTGGGTGCCAAAAGTAATGTAAAATATATTAAAGGACACACAGAGATATATTGGGAGTGGTTAAATGTCCACTTGAAAAGAATAAACTTGTAGATTATTTAGCTGTGAGAGACAGATGATGAAGCCAAAAACTTATTTAGGTTCTTGGGGTTTAATATTTTTATGGACAAGTTAATATTTACATATACTATTAACAGATACTATATGTGTACATAATGAGAGAGCTAAAAGTCATTCATAAATGTTAGTCTTCTAATAACAATATAATATTCTTCTTCCCAATAACTCTTAATCCAGTTTCAAAGAAGCTGAATGGGTGTAGAGCTAGAGATGAAGCAAGCGATCTGATTCACCTAATAGAAATCTTTTGCATTGTTTTAAACCACATTACATATCACCATTAAATGAATTGTAGAAAGAATAGGATTGAGGTGCTCACTACTGGTTTATATCCTTTTCATTTTACATTTTTTAGTTTTTAAATAATGATGTACAAAAACAAATGGACACAAAATCATTAAATATACATTGATATCCAAATACGCAATATATTGTACTCAAAATGAAGCCAATGGAAACAAAAAAGAATAGAAAAGAGCAAAAGGATACAGAGAAAAAAAGAAGAAAGTGTATGAAGAGGTCAAGGACGACCCATATAGTTGTTCTTTTTATAAAGTGTATAGTATAATAATATTTATTTGTCAACATAGTGTATCCCTTGAATAGGTTTAAACTTTCAGTTTATATTGTGATATGCATTGTGGCAATGTGTATTTAAAGGATTATAGATACTTATCCAGTGTACACGTAGTAGGGTATATGTGTCTGGTGATGGAGCTGTGGAAAACACAGAGCTTTGAATAGAGCACAAGCATGGACATCTGTGCATCATTTCTTATTGGACACTTCAAGGGACCCCTTGCTCCTTATACTCATTGCTGAAGGTCCCAGCAATTTGAACCCCTGTGATCAGGTACTTATCCCCTAACCAGTCTATAATGACACAACCACTTTTAACATATGTTTTTACCTAAAGCTAGCCCTAGAGTTATCAATTTTTCCTCATTTTTAAAAAATTGTTCTTAAGATTGTGTGGCCAAAAAAAGTCTATTATAGCACATGCTAAGGTATCTTCCAGACATACATGGCTACATTAACTATTAGTATATGTGCACACATGGCAGATTTCTCAAACTTCATGTGAACGGTTTACAAAAAACCCATTCAAATGTATAGAACAAATATTTCAACAATATTTCACATTTCTTTAACAAATCTGCCACAGGTGTACACACTGATTACCATTTTTACACATATGGATATTAAATGTGAAAATAGATAAAAACTATACTTTAAGAAATTACTCAATGATCACATACAGGCTGGTGCTAAAATTTGGTGATTTAAAAGAGTTGTTATATTTTAGGTCATGGCAATGACTGGTGTCCTGTTGGGACTTTACAGTTGAAAATATAGAATATATTGAGAAAGAAAAAACCTCCCTGACTTTCATTTATTTTTCAATACATATAGAATACATTTACTATAAGTGAGCCAATTCAGTAATGATTTGTATATTTTAAATGAAATACCAATATTTTATAGCTTTATATACAAATGTTTCCACTGACCTCAGGGAATGGTAAGACAAATTGTTTTATAAAAAAATCCTTAATTATGTATTTATATTTAAAATACTATCCATAATATCAACATTTATGTACTATTCACTTTGCAATTTTTAATACTAATTTGTGTATTGTCAGTTGTATTGTGCATATTCTGATAATGCTAGATAACAATACTAATTAAAATTCTATAATCTTATCTGTCAATTCAGTTTTATAGTTATAGAAACTCTTCTGTGCTATGAAATGAGTAATGAGATATATAAATTTTTATTGTAAGTACAGTGTTGAGTATTTATAAACAAAGAGAATTGACGTTAACGTTAGATATTGTACTTTAAACTCAAATGAATGAATTTGCCTTCTTAGGATATTAAGTAATTTTCAGATCTCTTAATAAACACACATATATAATCACCCATCTTGTGTACCCAGATTGTATTTCCTTCTTTTTGTCAAGTATCAATATTCTGACTAACCCAATCATGTATAAATCCACTTACTGTTGATTTTACAACATGTTATGAAAGTTTATTTCAAGTACCTATTACACTTTCAGTGACATAGTAGTTCTGGATATGGCTTCTGATATTACCCCCATTTAATTTGTTTGTGCCTCCATGGGGGAGATTTATCTTTTCTCTTTCTAGTTTTCCTGTCACTCTACTTTCTTTTTTGTCTTGTTTCTTAGTATAATTTGTCTTACTTTTTTTGTTTACTTTTTTTTATCAATTAAAAAACCCATTGACATCAATGTAAATTATATGTCATCCATTATGGTTAGTTAGGTAGTCATCCGTTGCAACACATAGCAGATGACCTAAAATTTACATTGCTGTCAATGGAATTTTTAATTGATACATTAAACCTCCGTTTTTTACTTTTTTTTTTTTTTTGTTTGAGAAGGTTAGGAACAGAGGTGTGAACTTAGCTGTAGTCTAAGTGAACTTGCTGCTTAAAAAAAAAAGCCCATGTTCTATGTAAGGCTGTTTTTCAGGTGTTTTCCATGGACTTTAATATTGGGATCAAAGCTTATAAAATGCATGAAAGTCACAAACAAATGGATGTGTACAGGATGTTTTTACATATTTTAGATATTTAATTGTGTCTCTCCCTTATTGCCTATTGAACGGAGGAGACACATTAAGCGCAATATATCATGCAGAAAATTTGTAAAGCCAGTTTTGAATAAAAATTATGAAGTTTGGTTGTATTTATAAGTATGTTCTACGTTTT
This sequence comes from Engystomops pustulosus, assembly GCF_040894005.1. Classification (NCBI taxonomy): domain Eukaryota; kingdom Metazoa; phylum Chordata; class Amphibia; order Anura; family Leptodactylidae; genus Engystomops; species Engystomops pustulosus. The sequence continues at coordinate 80,172,208 of NC_092411.1, forward strand.
GTAAGTTTTGAAAAAGTTTCCTCAGAAAATCTGCTCTAAACAGGTTAAACATACCTACTTTCACATTAACTTTTTTAAAAATGTCCAAAAATGTAAATTTTGGTGGTATTGTGAAGGTCAATTGTGGAGTACAGGGATTTATAAATTGCTCCATAGAGTTTTTATTGCATTCTTTAGCAAGACAGGAGTGAATTTGTTGGGTTGGGAGCAGTACAAGCCCCTGCATTGGATCAAAAAACTCTCCACCAAGTAAAGCAACAAAACCCCCATGTGTGTCTTCAGCCTAAATATCTCCTGGTATGTTTTATGAATAGGGCACAAGTATACCCTATTTATTTTGCCTGTATCTGAACCTGTACTATTTTATCTGTATCTTTTTGTAGGTGAGGACCACATAAGAGAAGGAATAGTATTCCAGATGTGATCACTTGAACTCTATACAGTGGGATCAAAATTTAGTTAGAGATTAATCAACTAAATATACTTCTATAAAGTAATCTTATGATGCAATAACACGCACCAGACAATCTAGACCTAGCATTTTGCAGACTCTCAGAATCTTTAAGGAATGTAAGTTGCAAAAGAATTCAAAGCATCATTTGGATTCTCTTATTTCTTTCAACTCCTATAAGGCACCATAAAAACACATTGGTTCACAATTCTGAAAGTGTTTTTGCCGGTTTTCTGTCTACCTTTGCAGTGAAAAGAACATGCAAACTGCTTGCACGTGTATTTATAAAGTGTCTGTACCCGTTTTGTGTCGCCAGATTAAAGAAGACCATGCGCCAGTTTTTATTAATCTGTCGCACTCACCACACTCCACAGGCAAAATGCACATTTGCATTTATCATACTTTTGATAAATGTGGGCCAATGAGTTCTCTATTGTCCATACAAGCCTGTGCTAAAAAGGAATATAGTAATCCTGGACTACAGTTCCTTTGGGGGAATCATTTTGTAACATATGGGTTTGCACAAAAAAAGGACATGCTATTGTATTTAATCAACAGGATATTCTGTAGGCTATCTGCCTTTAGTTTTATAGAATAAGGTAGGTGATGCAGTGTAATCCCACCTTGGATGGTAATACAGAGACTGCTGTACGTGATATCCAACTACAAACCAAGAAGGGTCCACCTTGAGGGAAGGAGAGGTTGGTTCTATGTTTAAAAAACAGAAATCGTTCAGGAGTACTTGAATAAAACTGATCTGATTTGTAAAAAGAATGTTAAAATGTTCAGTGGCTAGTAATAATACCTTAATGGCATGACTTGTAAAATTAAACAAAACTTACTTGCAGAAATGACAATACATATATGTAAAAATGACCACCCAGATACTGATATTCTTTGTGTTTTATCAGTTTAATTTTGTGATGTTCTGTTAATCTATTACAATAATAATCTTAATAGCCTAGGAACATATAGGATGAGATAATCGAATTCTAAGATAATGTTATAGGAATGATATTTGACCTACGCCGAAGTCATTGTGCAAGTAAAGGGGAAAAGAATCCATAATTGTTTTCTTTTTAGTAACAGTTAAAACAGTGTTTTCTATATTAACATTTCATTGCAAGATGGTCAAGATGAGCACTAAAAAAATTAAGGAAATTCCACCATTATGTTAAAGTACAAAAACACAAAGTACTCGCCTATGCTCTCCTTCATCATGCCGTCGCCTGTCTTCTCTAATCTTGACACACCTGGATCACCTAGAAAAGACACATAAAAAAAAAAAAGAAAAGGCAAACTGGAGGGCAGGGACGGGATGTCTGGTGCTCCAGACTGCTAATTATGCATGCCCCTTTTGTGACACCACCTCCCTCTCCAACATGGGAGAGGGAGGCATCTATCACACAGGAGGCATGAATTCACACCTCTTGCGTAACGTCACCTCCCTGTTCCAGCATGAGAGAGGGAGATGCGGAAACGTGCATAATTAGCAGCCCGGACAGGGCTGATTCTAGCATGTTTTCTGCCTGAGGTGAATATTAAAATGCTGCCCCCCCCCCCTGCTCCTGTTCCATTGCCCGCTCCCTGTTCAGTAAATGCTGAAAACTTTGCAAACAATTAACATCCCCACAGGCGGCTCCCTGACACTGTGTGACTGACTACAGGTTCTGAGAGTTATTAGTGGCATCTAGTACCTTTTAGATGACAATCTCTTCCATCAGGAGGACTTTATTCCGGGTTCTCCAATCCATGACATATCAATCCTGAATTCACAGCCAGATGTCTTCAGCTCCGTGCAGCACATCGGGCGTCCCCAAAAATACCACAGTCACTTACAGTATAAAGTTTCCTGGATAACAACACTGTGCTCCTAAATAATATATACCCCTCACAATACAACTGACCTTACTCTACATATATAAAACAGCCCTTCATTTATATATATATATATATATATATATATATATATATATATATTCTACTAGAACTATAGCATGCAAAGCACACCAATCAATATACAACGCCCCTAATGTATTATTACAGACACCCCAACATTTGGTTTACATGATGCAAAGTAATCTATTGTAATCTATAACTATTATTATTATTTACGTATGTAAATATATAGCACCCCTTAATGAATATATACTGTGTGTGTGTGTGTATGTGTGTATATATAATATTTATTTTTTTATTTTTATTTTTTATAAAACCCTGCTCTCATATATTTAAATGCCTTGTTTTTCACCCCCCACCCCAACTTAAATAAAATCTGGCCCCACATATACAGCCCTTCGAGCTTAGTAATGTACTGTATCCCATATACATCCTCACAGCTCAGTAATATACGGTATACCATATACAGCCCTCCCAGCTTAGTAATATACTGTATCCCATATACAAACCCCCCCAGGTTAGTAATATACTGTATCCCATATACATCCCCCCCAGCTTAGTAATATACTGTACCCCATATACAACCCCCCCAGATTAGTAATATACTGCATCCCATATACAACCCCCCAGCTTAGTAATATACTGTATCCCATATACAACCCTCCCCCGCTTAGTAACATACTGTATCCCATATACAACCCCCCAGCTTAGTAAAATACTGTATCCCATATACAACCCCTCCAGCTTAGTAATATACTGTATCCTATATACAGCCCTCCCAGCTTAGTAATATACTGTATCCCATATACAGACCCCCAGGTTAGTAATATACTGTATCCCATATACAAACCCTCCCAGCTTAGTAATATACTGTATCCCATATACAACCCTCCCCCGCTTAGTAACATACTGTATCCCATATACAACCCCCCAGCTTAGTAAAATACTGTATCCCATATACAACCCCTCCAGCTTAGTAATATACTGTATCCCATATACAAACCCCCCCAGCTTAGTAACATACTGTATCCCATATACAACCCCTCCAGCTTAGTAATATACTGTATCCCATATACAGCCACCCCAGCTTAGTAATATTCTGTATACCATATACAGCCCTCCCAGCTTAGTAATATACTGTATCCCATATACAGCCACCCCAGCTTAGTAATATACTGTATACCATATGCAGCCCTCCCAGCTTAGTAATATACTGTATCCCATATACATGCCCCCAGCTTAGTAATATACTGTATCCCATATACAGCCCCCCAGCTTAGTAATATACTGTATCCCATATACAGCCCCCTCCCAGCTTAGTAATATACTGTATCCAATATGAAGCCCTCCGAGCGTTGTAATGTACTGTATCCCATATACAGCCTTCCCAGCTTAGTAATATACTGTATCCCATGTACAGCCCTCCCAGTTTAGTAATATACTGTATCCCATGTACAGCCCCCCAGCTTAGTAACATACTGTATCCCATATACAACCCCCCCAGCTTAGTAATATACTGTATCCTATATACAGCCCTCCCAGCTTAGTAATATACTGTATCCCATATACAGGCCCCCAGGTTAGTAATATACTGTATCCCATATACAGCCTCCCAGCTTAGTAATATACTGTATCCCATATACAAGCCCCCCCAGCTTAGTAACATACTGTATCCCATATACAACCCCTCCAGCTTAGTAATATACTGTATCCCATATACAGCCCCCAGCTTAGTAATATACTGTATCCCATATACAGCCACCCCAGCTTAGTAATATACTGTATACCATATACAGCCCTCCCAGCTTAGTAATATACTGTATCCCATATACAGCCACCCCAGCTTAGTAATATACTGTATACCATATACAGCCCTCCCAGCTTAGTAATATACTGTATCCCATATGAAGCCCTCCGAGCTTTGTAATGTACTGTATCCCATATACAGCCTTCCCAGCTTAGTAATATACTGTATCCCATGTACAGCCCTCCCAGTTTAGTAATATACTGTATCCCATGTACAGCCCTCCCAGATTAGTAATATACTGTATCCCATGTACAGCCCCCCAGCTTAGTAACATACTGTATCCCATATACAACCCCCCAGCTTAGTAACATACTGTATCCCATATACAACCCCCCAGCTTAGTAATATACTGTATCCAATATACAACCCCCCCAGCTAAGTAGTATACTGTATCCCATATACAACCCCCCAGCTAAGTAATATACAGTATTCCATATACAACCCCCCAGCTAAGTAATATACTGTATCCCATATACAACCCCCCAGCTAAGTAATATACTGTATCCCATATACAATCCCCCAGCTTAGTAATATACTGTATCCCATATACAACCCCCCAGCTTACTAATATACTGTATCCCATATACAACCCCCCAGCTTAGTAATATACTGTATCCCATATATAACCCCCCCAGCTTAGTAATATACTGTATCCCATATACAGCCACCCCAGCTTAGTAATATACTGTATACCATATACAGCCCTCCCAGCTTAGTAATGTACTGTATCCCATATGAAGCCCTCCCAGCTTTGTAATGTACTGTATCCCATATACAGCCCTCCCAGCTAAGTAATATATTGTATCCCATATACAACCCCCTCCCCCCGGTTAGTAATATACTGTATCCCATATACAACCCCCCCAGCTTAGTAATATACAGTATCCCATATACAACCCCCCCCCCCCCAGCTTAGTAATATACTGTATCCCATATACAGCCACCCCAGCTTGGTAATATACTGTATCTCATACACCGCCCCCCAGCTTAGTAATGTGCTGTATCCCATATACAGCCCCCCCCCATCTTAGTAATATACTGTATACCATATACAGCCTCCCAGCTTAGTAATATACTGTATGCCATATATAGCCCCCCCCAGCTTAGTAATATACTGTATACCATATACAGCCTCCCAGCTCAGTGATATACTGTATCTTATATGAAGCCCTCCCAGCTTTGTAATGTACTGTATCCCATATACAGCCCTCCCAGCTTAGTAATGTACTGTATCACATATACAGCCTCCCAGCTTAGTAATATATTGTATCCCATATACAACCCACCCAGCTTAGTAATATACTGTATCCCATATACAGCCTCCCAGCTTAGTAATATACTGTATCCCATATACAGCCCCCCATCAAAGTAATATACTGTATCCCATATACAGCCTGCCAACTTAGTAATATACTGTATCCCATATACAACCCCCCCAGCTTAGTAATATACTGTATACCATATACAGCCCTCCCAGCTTAGTAATGTACTGTATCCCATATGAAGCCCTCCCAGCTTTGTAATGTACTGTATCCCATATACAGCCCTCCCAGCTTAGTAATGTACTGTATCACATATACAGCCTCCCAGCTTAGTAATATATTGTATCCCATATACAACTCACCCAGCTTAGTAATATACTGTATCCCATATACAGCCTCCCAGCTTAGTAATATACTGTATCCCATATACAGCCCCCCATCAAACTAATATACTGTATCCCATATACAGCCTACCAGCTTAGTAATATACTGTATCCCATATACAACCCCCCCAGCTTAGTAATATACAGTATCCCATATACAACCCCCCCCAGCTTAGTAATATACTGTATCCCATATACAGCCACCCCAGCTTGGTAATATACTGTATCTCATACACCGTCCCCCAGCTTAGTAATGTGCTGTATCCCATATACAGCCCCCCCCCATCTTAGTAATATACTGTATACCATATACAGCCTCCCAGCTTAGTAATATACTGTATGCCATATACAGCCCCCCCAGCTTAGTAATATACTGTATACCATATACAGCCTCCCAGCTCAGTGATATACTGTATCTTATATGAAGCCCTCCCAGCTTAGTAATGTACTGTATCCCATATACAGCCCTCCCAGCTTAGTAATGTACTGTATCACATATACAGCCCTCCCAGCTTAGTAATATATTGTATCCCATATACAACCCACCCAGCTTAGTAATAAACTGTATCCCATATACAGCCTCCCAGCTTAGTAATATACTGTATCCCATATACAGCCCCCCATCAAAGTAATATACTGTATCCCATATACAGCCTCCCAGCTTAGTAATATACTGTATCCCATATATAGCCCTGCAGCTTAGTAATATACTGTATCCCATATACAGCCCTTCCAGCTTAGTAATATACTGTATCCCATATACGGCCCTCCCAGATTAGTAATATACTGTATCCCATATACAGTCACCTAGCTTAGTAATATACTGTATCCCATATACGGCCCTCCCAGATTAGTAATATACTGTATCCCATATACAGCCCCCCAGCTTAGTAATACAGGCAGTCCCCGGGTTACATACAAGATAGGGTCTGTAGGTTTGTTCTTAAGTTGAATTTGTATATAAGTCTGAACTGTATATTTTATCATTGTAACCCCAGCCAGAACTTTTTTGGTCTCTCTCACAATTGGATTTTAAAAATGTTGGGTTGTCATAAGAACCAGGATTAACACTAAAGCTTCCTTACAGACACATTTAATAACTGTTATAGCTGTTTATTTTACCCTAGGACTAAAGCACAATAAATTACCAATATCCAGTAGTCCGTGTGTAACTAGGGGTCGTATGTAAGTCGAGTGTTCTTAAGTAGGGGACCGCCTGTATACTGTATCCCATATACAGCCCTCCCAGATTAGTAATATACTGTATCCCATATACAGCCCTCCCAGATTAGTAACAATTGTATCCCATATACAGCCCTCCCAGCTTAGTAATATACTGTATCCCATATACAGGTTAGTAATATACTGTATCCCATAAACAGCCCCCCCGAGCTTAGATATATACTGTATCCAGATAACAGCCCCCCCAGCTGGAATCTGGCCCCATATAAATATATACAGCCCTCCCCCAGCATAAAACTATTCTGGCCCCATACAGAGCCCCCTACCCCGTTAAATCAGTATTCGCCCCTTATTAGACACATTTAATTAAGTGTACATGAAAAATAATAACATTTATACTCACCTCGAGGCAGGATGCTCCCACAGCGCGGTGTTCCGGTCTTCTTGAGGCTCTTCTGTGAACCGCGGCTCTGCTCAGTGACACGTCATCATTCGCCGCCTGTGTAGAACGGAGCTACGGCAGCAGCCGGATAGGCACTGCATGGCTCCGCATATAAATCACACCTGTGTCTTAAAGAGACGGCTGCCCGAATCATCCACAAATTTTGCCGCTCTTTAAAGGGTTAGGCAGTCTGTTGCCTGAGGCAAGATTTTCGTCTCGCCTCATGGTAGATGTAGCCCTGAGCCCGGAGTGCTGAACATCTCATCCCTGTGCTTCAGGCTGCTTTTAGAAGTCACTTTTCAAGTGCATCCTTTAATGGAAATATGAAATGTTCTAAGGCACTAAGGAAGAAGTTAATACTTAACACTGAAGGCTAAGTATTGCAATAACTGGAAGGCAACCTTTTAGTTAATCCCTCATAAAAGTGGATGTCTGTCTACTAGAAAAATTTAGCAGCCGATCTCGGATCTGGGGAGGGCTTAAAAAAAAAATTCACTCTCCTGCTCTGCTTCTCCCAGTGTCCCACGCTGCGGTCCTTTGGAGCTGTTGTCCTGTTTGTTCACAGAGGCATGGCAGCTCCGCTCCAGAAACTTATGGTGGCCTGGCACGCCCACGTGTCTCCTGTCCCAGTGCCTGATAAAAAACTGGGACATAGAAACTTCTGGGTGCATGGCACGCCCACCCTTCCCTGAAGCATAGCGGCTGTGAAAAAAAATGCCCTTCAATGCCCAATGGAATGTAGACTGCACTGAAAGGAACAGTTGGGTTCCACTGTGGAGAGATTATATGAGATAAATAGATGAGTTATGACAAATACAGCTTCACTCTGCTGTTTCTGGAAAATCTTTCTTTTCTTATTTTTTGGTTTTTACTTGGCTAGTCCACATGCAAGAACTGCTACTGACCTGCAAAGTCAATCTCCGTAAGGAGGTTAAATCCCTTTGTGGCCCTTGTCTATGGCCTTTCACTTACCCAAAATAGTTCTTTACACTGTTCTGACAAGGTACAATAACTTCAAAACAGTCCTGTCTACAGTTTGGGGTTTATTCCTTACTGCTAAACAAAGTCTACCACTGCCAGTTCACCACTCCAGCTTGTAGCGTTCCTGGTACACGGAGGAAACTCTGAAGCCTCACGGAGTAGAACAATCAAGAAGGAATCTCCAGCATGTCTATGGGAAGCTGTTTAAATATATACATTTTTTCAATGCTTTTAATTCAATTTTTGTTCAAACCAATGTGTCTATCTTATTATGCTCTTGTATCATTTCAGACAGACAATTTAAAATGCTAATTAGTCATGTAGGCAGGCCAAGATTTCATCACATGACGCCCCCTACATCATTTGGGACATGTCACATGATCAAACTTTCAAATATGAAAAATATGTTTAAAATTATACTCTGAAATAAAAACATATGTATAAAGATACCAACAAATTTAGAGAAGGTAAAGTAAGTGTATATCACATCAATCTCAATTACCCCATCTAGATGTTTCCATTGTTTCCACCCCTGAATTCCAATTTAAATACAAGTATGGAATTATCATCCTTCACAAATCAGTACTATATGCAGAATTTTTTTTTCATTCTAGATATAATTAATATGGCATAGGAAACAAAGAGGTGGAACATATTGCAAAGCAAAGTTTTGCGCATTACATATTATGAAAGACATACCATTTATGAAGTGAATAGCATAGAATAAGATCCCTTCTTAGATTTAAACCTGAGGGCTGTCTTTTATCCAAAAGGAACATCCAATCGGTCTTTCTGTTCATAAGTTTAACCCTACGGTCTCCTCCTCTCCGTGGTATAGAGACTTTTTCTATGCCCCACACATTTGCAGATGAACTAGTAGCATAAGATCAATGTTGTCTGATTTATACCTTTAAAGGGCAGGTGGTACAACCCATGTATTGTTTACTACACACAACACAAGCTGCTAAATACCCTACATATGATGTATTACAATTAATGTATGTTATTATATTATACTTAATATTTGTTACATAAGATATGAAAGAGCCACCTGTTTCCAAGTGGGAACATACTTTACATCTAACATGACCACACCTATGATTCCCTGGAAAGTGTAGCCATGTATTATTATTCTCTATTTGGGTGTCATTATTACTTTGAAACAGACTAGGTGAAATTTGAGCTCCTATTGTCGGAGCTTGTCTGGAATTAAATCTATTCCCTGCTTTAATGCATTTGGCTATATCTTCATCCTGTTCCAAAATGGGTAATCATTTCTTAATTACGTTCATGACTTTCAAAAAATTGCTTGATATATTTTGTGACAAAGACCAAAGGTATATCTCTTTTTTAATTGATGTTTGGTTGTTTCTTTTGTATCCTCTTCACTTTGGTAAATCGCTTTATCCAAATCCCTATACCTATATTTCCTATTTTAAGTCTTTCCAATACAATAAGCAGTATTACCCGAATAGTTACACTTGATACATATCAGTTCCCCAAGGGGAAATTGCTGACAAATGTGTTTGGCTAGCAATAAAGAATTTTCAGCAATTTCTTTATGAAAAGGGAATACCTTGACTGTAGTGACCTCCCCTTTCAAAGCTACATCCAAGAATGGGACCTGACACCCTTCAAATTGGGAAGTGAATTTGAGGTTCATGTTTTAAGAAATTATATATTATTTTTATAATTATATATATATAATATTTATATTCCTTACTGAGTAGCATGTTATATCACTAGGCTTCCTAAAAGTCAGAAATTCATGTAAAAGTAGCAGGCATGCTTAAGGTAGCAGTAGAGACATAGTTTTCCTTTTCCAATGCTGGCAAACCTATTTGCATATTTCTTTGGTCATCTACAGTAATGGCAAAATGATTGAACTAAGTAGGAATTAAGCATTTACTCAAATATCATTGGTCCCACAGTAGTTTTAAGTGATATCTTTTTTTTTTTCTTAGATATAGTGCTCAACATAATGAAACCTATAAGTGGCTGTGGTATCACTAATTAGTTTTTAGTGGTAGGAATTCTTTATTTTTATACTCATGAGTCTAGGCTAACTATTTCATTAGGTAACACCACATGTTGTGCTTTCATGAGGTAAATGGAGATTAAAGACTTTTATAGAAACATAATGACGAGATCTCAGATTTATAACTCATGAAAAATTGCACTTTCACTTTGTATTTTAAAGAGGGCCCTGTCGGTACGACTACAAAATTTGTTACATTATGAAGGGCTGTTCACATCTGAGTTGGAGGCTCAATTTAGAGCCTCCATTGCAGAGTCTATCATGTTTTCTAGACAAATGCAGTTTTTTTGGTACAATACTATAAGACACTATAATAGAACCTGGTGGACCCCATTAAAAATCAGTGGAGTGTTGTCAGCTTTGTAAGTGTCTATCATGTGACTCCATGTGGCAGAACCAAAATATGTAATTCCTAATAAAAATGCAAACATAACTTAAAGGGATATATAATTTTGTAATGCTTCTATATATTTTGATTGTTATTTTGTTTCTCAAACTCCAATAATAAATTGTAGGAGCATAAATGTTATTGGCACCAGTTTTCTAAAATTGATTTGTAGGCATAAATGAAATGTACCGTAGGTATAATCCCATAGTTCCGAGTGGCATTGAATCTTTATAAAAGAACAGATTTGGCTATATTCACACTATCAATCAAACCTCCGTTCCTTATCTCTATAAAAAACGAAAGAAAGGAGGTTTAACGTTTAAGATTAAGAAACCCATTGACATCAATGTAAATTTTATTCCATTTGTTATATGTGTTGATGGAAAAAATTACTGTGGCAGTACTTTTTATCCGTTTGTGACTGCCTAACTGAACATAACATATAACAACATAAAATTTACATTGATGTTAATAATATTTTTAAATGATATGTTAAACCTCTGTTATTTACTATTTTAAAAGGAGATAATAAACTGAGGGTTAAACGTAGTGTGAACTTAGCCTTAAGAATCAGTAAGAGCCTTAGAAAATAAAAAGCTAAGGCTAAATTCACACAACAGTTCCTTCCTTCCACTAAAAAAAGTGAGGAATGGAGGTTTAACGGAGGTTGAACGTAACAGATAAAAATCCCTTTGACATCAATGTTAATTTTATTGTGGTCAGTTTTGTCATGAATCCGTTTTCTCATGAATCGCCGCCTAAACGGAACATAACGGATGACATAAAATTTACATTGATGTCAATGGGATTTTTAAGTGATACGTTAAACCTCCGATAAATATCCATTCTTGACTTTTTTAACAGATTTAAGGAACAGAGGGAAGGAACTGTAGTGTGAAATTAGCCAAAGCCAGTTTTTTTTATATAACTTAGCAAAATCAATGAAGACTTTCTGTTAACTTGTAAACTTTCACTATATTCACCCCATGTTAATGATATTGTCAAAGCCACTTTTATTTCCATGGACTCGCTGAGTATGACTAGAAACAAGTGAACTGATTTTTACTCAAGAGGACAGACCGACTTTATGTGTAGGGAAACTATAATACATTTCTTGTTAAAGTGTACCTATTCAAATGTATCCAATAAAATAATAGTAAAAAGTAGAAAAAAAAGTAGAAAAAGCATCCTGTTGTAGATATGCAAGTGTGCTTGGGATGATTGTTCCATGCCAAGACTTATTTAAGTTTATAGATGATAGTGGATAAGTGGATAGATGACCTCATATTTGACTGTAGAATTGTTTGGTATACTACATTCTGGTGTAATGGTACATGCAATGTATGAATTGTGGTGTTAACTGGACTGGAAAAAAATGTCAACTGTCTTGAATGTCTTCCACTTGTGAAACATTTTTCTTACCATAGAGTGAAATTGTTTGGAAACAGCCTTGCAAACTTTCCTCATGCTTTTCTAATGCTTTGCTGATTTCGTTTCTCATTGGTATTGGGTTAACACCTGAATGTGCCACAGCAGCACATTTCCAAACTACTGCTTTTATAGAAGTGATCACACTTACTGTCATTTTTGATACAGTGATGAACCTTACACATTTACACAAGTAAAAACTGCAAAGCTGCTGAAACATTATCATAAATATCAATGTAATACCTTACTGAGGAATGGATGTAACAAAAACATCACAAATGTAATGGTTGCTTGCAGTCAATGATAATGTCCTATTTTCTGCATTCGGTTTAATTATCACTTTCATGTGTGTATGAAACAATATTACAATATTTAATTGTATAATTTACCAGCCATGTGCTCTACTTGCTTGTTTTGTGAAGCAATTTGACATTATACATTTGAAAAAAATATTGTCCTTTAAATTCTATTTCTTGGAGCATTGTGCTCATTGCCAATGAAGTTTATTACTAATTTACTAACAATATAGCAGTGCAGTAACTTTTTACAATGTACTGTGTAGAAATTGAACTGGAACAAGTGGGTGGACCCTGTCTGTGTGGGCTCACAATCTATTCATGTAGTGATGGTGTCCAGAAAGTTTGTTTGAACAGAATGTCTGAGTTGAACATACGCAGTATATTTCTTCTTCCGGCACAAGAAGGCATTCAATGCCATAAATATTGTATCCAATACCATAAAAATTGGCCATACTGGAAAGCAAGAAATCAGTTATTAATATTATTTATAGAACACCAATAATTCCTTCACACTTTACGTTCGAAAAGGGGTTCACATACATAACATTAGAATATGGAAGTACAAAAGACACAGCTACATTGAACTAGAACAAGTGAAAGTAGGACTCCAAATCCTTATGGGAAGATGAAGAGGGCACTGCGGTGAGTTATTCTAAAAAGAAGGGTTTTCAGCTTACACTTGAAGGATTAAAAAATGGGAATCTGGTGTGTTTTGGTAGAGAGGTAGAGATTATTGGGGATACATGGGAGAAGTCCTAGAGACAGCTTAGAGGAGAGGAGTATATATGTATTAAATACACACACACACGCACAATGGAAACACAATATAACATATACAGAGGAACATGGTAAAGCTTCACTTAAACAGAGGGATTAAGAACATTGGGGAACATTTACTAAGGGCTCTGCGACAGTTTTCTGTTGGAATTTTAACGTTCTTTTAGGTGCAAACTTCTCGCAAAGGTATTTAACCTGAAAACGTTTTGTGGCGTGGCTGCACTATGCTTCATGCGACACAAATTTCTGCACTGAAGGGGGTGTTCCGGTGCTGTGCACCAGATTTAACAAGTCCAAAAGAAATGTGTTGCACCCCCTATGTTAAAGGTCCACAAAAAAAAGTGGTGCACTCTGTCGGGGCAGTGCAGAGAGCGCCAGATTCACTGGCTTGTGTGCAGACAATGGGCCATATTTATCGAGTGTCTGAAAGTCAGAATATTTCCAGTTGCCTATGGCAACCAATCACAGCTCAGCTTTCATTTTACCAGTGGTCATGAATATTTTAAAGGGGAGCTGTGATTGGTTGCCATGGGCTACTGGAAATATTCTGACTTTCAGACACTTGATAAATCTGCCCCAATGTGCCTAGATTATGACAATTAAGACAATGTGTTATTTTGTTGCCCTGAGTATTTTTAAGAATCTTGTATTTGTGGGAATACTGCTTTAATGAAATTGTAAACAAATATGTTAAGTAATACACTAAATGGTGGACTATTACATGTGATAAAATAAGTCATAACTATGATGAAATCTGCAAGTCTCTTACTGACAACTGCATACCCAAATATCCATGCTTATTATTAAGTGAAATAAACACATATTTTCAAAAATATTTTATGGGATCCAACCTGATTCTCCATTGTTGTCCATTTCACAATAATGGCTTGTTAGTTAAAATTGTATTGTATTGGCTAAAGTAAATAAATACTAAAATTTAAGATGCTGATTAGCTAGAGTTATCATTCATGTTTTGTGTTGACAATAAAACTTTTCTAGCATATAAATAGTTTTAGGAAGTAAATGGACGACCTGTAAAATACATTTAATATTAAGGTGCAACATCTTTGATTAGCCGATTGCTCTTTATGCCATATTGATATAACCTAAATTATTGCAAGTATTATTTATATACAAGAACAAGGAGCAGCAGACGTAAAGTTTGAAGTTTAAAAAATCTGCTGTGCTTAATAATTTCAATTTACATGTCTAATTTAAGGATGGTGTCATGTTCAAATAATTCTGTGTGGAGTGTGTAGATAACAGAATTTTCTAAATCAAAGAAGTAAAAATAAAGTTTAAAATTAGAAAACTAACAGCAAATATATGTGTGTGAGCTGTTCTCTTTTGTATAACTTCTGACCAATTGGCATTGTACTTGTGAAACCTGGTAGACAGTACATAGATATATTCAATTCAAACATGGCAATACCTGTGGGATAGTATGTAAAGTATCTGTATCTTCTCAGTAGCATTTCATGTTGGGATGAAGCTAATGGCCCTTTAAAAAAGTAGTAATGATAATAATTCCTTTATTTATATAGCGCACACAGATTACGCAGCGCTGCACAAAGCTTGTCAAATCTGTCCCTGTCCCCAATGGGGCTCACAATCTCATCAACCTACCAGTATGTTTTGGAGTTTGGGAGGAAACCAGAGGACCCGGAGGAAACCCACGCAAACACGGAGAGAACATACAAACTCTTTGCACACATTAAATCAGGGTAGGAAACTGTTGTATACAAATATATAGCATATATTACACTGGCTGTGGAATATCTAGTAGAATACTTTGTGAGCATGTTATATTCTTAGAACTACTGGAATTGCAACCAGACTAAATGGATGTAAATTAGCAAACAAGCATTGGGTGGATGAGTTCACACTACATATGTAAGCAAAGGACTCTATTGAACTGACAGATATCAAAGTAAAGCACCACAGAAACCATGCACAATGCAGATTCTTATGATGCACAGTTATAAGTCATTTATGCCACTGAATGTACCTACAGAGGCATTCACCAGAGACTTCATCAGAGGGCATTTCTGAACATATACTGGCAATGTGCGCTGCAGTACAAACAGCTTAAGGCTAGTTTTATAAGCTGTAATTCTTTGAAGGCCTGACTTTTGATCTGATAATGATTGTGCATGACAGGACATAAAGTGTTTACACGTAGAGCAGTGATCCCTTTCGGTTGGGAACTACTGCCAAAAGGTATGCGCACATGGAGGACATGGAACTTTAATATGATCATAAGCACAATCCGGTACCTTTCAGTTCAAATTACTTGGATATAAAGGCATAGACAATCGATAAACATATTAAAATAATTTTTTTAAGTTCACACGTGACTATATAGGGTCAAACATACGCAAAGTGTCTCTACAGTTCTTAATCTATAAAGAGCTATAACTACAAATCATTCTCATTCACAATATATAAACCAATGCCCAAAAGGCAAGCCAAATGCAGTAATAATGTTGGCTTCTAATATGTAGGTTTTATTCAATTCTATTGATAAATACACAAGTGAATTCATTTGGATGCAGTATTTGTCTTTCATTTGCTCTTGGTTTAGGCTAAGAGATAATATATAACACATACGTCAAAGGCCGTAAAGCCAGGTCTATGGTATTTTTGGGCTATCTACACACACAGAGGAATGGCTGTACAATAGATACAGTAGTTATTCTGCATCAGCAGGAACCACATGAAGTTGACTGGTTCTCGTATGTGGTTTGATGCGGGGTTTTTTTCTGCAGCAGGGGACGGAGTTCAATTCTTGCATTTCAAAGCTTGCATATTTGCTGCAAATTTGTGTGGGACTTGTATTAATCGCACCCATTATCCTGGCACCATGTGCGGATGGCCTTGCATGGCTCTATTTTGGTCTTGTTTTGAAGATTTAATTTTTACGCCAAAACCAGTAGTCTGATGAATGGAAAGATTTTTAGTCTTGCAATGTTAGTCTCCTGTTTTCATGTCTTCAATGCAAGTTATTAATTTTATTGCCTAGGCTCACCATTATGTCCCATGGCATGTGAGCAGTTTCGGAGCTAAATATAAACCACTGTGAACTATATACTAACCCTTATGTGTTCAGTGAATAAACACACACTAAAATATGTCTGCTAAAACCCTGTCCCCTATTGAGAACCTCTGCATAAAGGAGTTACAAAAGGCAACTCTGCCCTATTTTGCGAGGTGGTCCTATCCACTCTTTATCTTTGTCAAGCATGCATTGAGGGCAGGAAACGTGGATGGTTTAATCTTGGCAGTTGGAATGCCCCTTTTTTTTTCTACATAAAGAAAGAGTGAAAACTTCTAGCTTCCTTTCATATAATTACATTCACATCTTCCTGTGAACACAGGAAAATGCCTTTTATGATTCATATATATATAATGTTGCATTGGAATAAAAAGTTTAAAACTTTTGTACAAATATATAGACTTAATAGAGGTAATTGAATCAAATTAATATATATTCTTGGGGTATCCATTCAGTTATTAGAAGTGTTAATAAGCATTATACTGTCTGCCCGATTTGGACTTCTTACAATCGCTGACCCCATGTATGTTTCACTGTTCCCTGGATCAGATTAGAATTCTCTGCATTCTAGTGTCTGTCCTATAAAGTGTTTGCATGTGCTTGGCACTATATAAATACACATGTACATTACCTAAAAAGGATACTGCTATAAATCACAGTAAGCAGACTGAATGTGAACATACGTTTTCAATACAATGCTAACTCTATTCAAAAACATTTCATATTTTTATTTTTTTTTACCATCAGAGGGAAGTAAGGCTTTGCATCCAAATCCTCACAAGAGGATTCTCCTATTTTATCTGATGCCTCTGAAATCTGAGAAATTCTTTTGGAAAGATGACACCAATGTAATAGAAAATATAATTAGAAATAAAGGGTGTTTTGTACATTTGTAGTCCATCTCTTGACATAACTAAATTAATTAACATATCTGACCTATTATATAATTGGGATTGTTACTTGCATTATCACATATACATATAAATATGATAGAAATATCATCAGCTGCTCTGGAATAAACAGCAAAAGATGTAATTTATTACACTTTGTGTAGTAGCACAGTATATTAATATTAGAGACTAATATGAATCTAATGTGTGATATTGTTGTTGTTCAAAGACAAAAGGTACAATTATACTTTGTAGCCCATTATGCTCAGTGTTTTGCATCAGTAAGCCAAAATGGAGAATGGAATTGAGCAAAAGTGCTCTATAATCCAAAGATTTGTATATTAATTTTTGGTTCTGGCCTACAAGTACTAATGCAAAATACTGAGTAGATTACTAGGCGATAAGTCATTAGATATGTTACATTATTTACTGGAAAATCAGTATTATACAACTACCCACCCTTGCAGATTTTTTGTGACTAATCCAGTGAATCCGCTGTGTGTGAACAAAGCCTTCAGCTTTTGAGGAAAGTCAAAAAGAACGTGCACACATTATTTGTACAATATTGTTGGCTAGGTCAGTGCTATATTAATAAAGAGAAATAATTCTAAGAATAAAAGTCTTAAGAAAGAACCTTTTTATTGACCTGTTCTGTAACGAAAAAATATAGTGTATGTTTACATATAGCTTGAGAGCGCTGAGACAACTACTGCAGAGATTTTGTTTACAAGGTTTACTGCATTTCTATAAACTGCATAATCAATAAATACATCCATAAAGCAGCCAGCATGTAAAGGGCACAAGTATAGAAGTCAATGACTTGCATGCAAGCATGCAGTATCATAACAAGATATAATGCACTAAACATTCAATGTTCCAAAAGATTTGAATACACAAATGTAGAGTGCATTACACTATTGTTTTTTTTTTCAGAATTGCCAAATTGTACGTGTTATGAACACAAAGCCATATCCTATCTGAGGTTATTGTGCCTTGCAAAATTAAATTCAGAGGATGGAAAATATCTGTCAATTTTGAAAGTTATTCAGTAATATTTAATGATACACATAAATAGATTTGTATCTTAAAAAATACTTTTGCATGTTATGTATAGGCACGTGTTTGTGTTGAATGTATATTGCGTAATATATATGTATATAAAAATATATATATTATGATACATGAGATAGATATATAAATATATATATACACATTCTATACATTTAGCTCATGCATTGCGTTTGTGTGAATCTAAGTTACCCCGGGTGTATGGCAGACAACTAATTAGACATCCTAATGCTCCCTGGCCAGGCAGGCAGGTCCCTTTTCTTGTGCTGGAACAAAGCTTGTGTGGGGCAGGAGTAATGTGCTGCTCAGAGCATCCTCTGCCTGGGAGGAGGGGGAGGAGTGATAGGAAGGGAGGGGGGCAGAGGGGGGGGTAGACTGGTCCTACAGAAGGAATTCCTTTCCCAGGAGCTTTATGTTGGGGGAAGGGGTCCCTGAGCAGGGAACTCTGGGAAATCCCACTCTCTCCAGTCATATGATATGTGATGGACGTATTGTACAGCCAATGTATATGTTAACATTCCACATGCAATACATAACTGCTTGTTATGTTCCCTCTAGTGTTTGCATCCCTTGTTTCATGCTATAGAGAGACACAGAGCGCGCCTCATATTCAGAAGCGCACACACTATCAGTAATTATTACACAAAATGTTCCTTGCTCTTTGTCATTCTACAAACATGTCATACAATCAGAGCTTAGTCATAGCAGAAAATAGAGCAAGTGTTCATTTAGTCTCCTCCTTTATATATATTTATATATATTTTGATATATTAGTTTTGTATATGTAATAATTATAATAGAATGGTAAAACTTGTGTTCTTGTATAATCTTAATATTATAATAATTATTTATATAGCGCATACAGATTACGCAGCGCTGCACAGAGCTTGCCCAATCAGTCTTTTAGTCTAGTTTTAAACTCATAAAATAATAAATAAATCTTTATTTTTAAACCACTATCATATTCAGCAGCGCTTTAAAGATCATGGGATACATATACAAACAAAAAAATACATGGGCAAATGAAACAAAAGGAATGAGGGACCAATGAAGATCAGACAGACACAAATCCCAGAGGAGGAGAAACATTGTTATTGTAGGAATCATATCCTGAAAATAAGATATATGGAACTGAGGGTTCTGAGAATATTGGGGTTCATTTACTAAGGGTCGCGTGCTTCACTTTTTGTCAGATTGTTCGCCTTTTTTTGGGATAAAACGGCTTGAACAGTTATTTAAGAAGTGTGTGCGGTGGGATTGTGGTGCAGCTGTGCTGGCTTCCATGCGACACAAATTAGGGGGCATGCCGTCCGGCGATCCGACTGATTCAGACTGAGCACGGTATTTAACTTTTAAATTGTGTCGCAAGATCTAGCCCTAAGATGCACCACTAAAAGATGGTGAACTCTGTCGGACCTGAGCGGGGAAGCATAACATGCAGGATTTCTGGCGCTTGATCTTAGTGAATCGCCACATGGTGCATTATAGACGGACAATGCACTTTCTGTGAACTCCAGTAACTGGGTATGTAAATGTGCCCCATTATCGATTTTCGATTGTGTAAAATGAATAGTTGTACATAAATAGAAATCTAGAAACGAAATCATAATTTTCTTCATGTTTGAAAGGTTAGTTTAGAAGAAAATGACCAAAAATACTTTAAACGCTTAAAAATGGCATTATAATGATCCACGTTTTCACACATACAACAAAGTGGTTGTTATGAAACTGCAAGTTTCAATATATACGATCACCTTTTACCAGTTAATTCCCAACTAAAGAGACAGTTTGTGTAATCTTATGTCATATGATAGCATTCTAGAGCCCGCACATAACCACTGTGCTCCCCAGACAGGATGGGAACTTTTCAGGACATGCAGGTGTGACAGACCTACCATGTGGTGTCTATATTCAATCATACAGCGCTGGCTAGTGGTGAAAAATGGAACAACAGTGGTCCACATGTCAGCTACATAGAATTTGGGATGAAGGGGAAAGCAAAGACGAATTAATGTATTTATTTATGAAGTCATATATCTGTCCCTTTAGCTCTAAATTCCCCGAGTGTCCCCTCAGTGACAGGATTGCTCCTATCGATTTAACTGCTCTTCCACTGTACGGATGCCTAGAACTGAATAGAAGCCGCGGCAGTTTCAGCTTTTTTGCCAACTGCTCCTGACTCCATATTCTGTGTTAATGCATAAAACAGCTGATCTGTGCAGGGGCCCAAGTTTCAGTGCCAAACCTATCAGACTGTGATGGCCTATTCCCATGGCGGGATTAAGGGTGCTGGAGGGCCATGGGGGCAAACTGGGGGGGGGGGGGGCTCCTCACAATTTTTCCTCTAAAGTAAATATTGCTAGTAATAAATATATACAGCCCCCCAGTAATTCACATACAGACACACATCTCCCCCAGTAATAAAAATATATAGTCCACTGTGATATATACAGCCCCCTATAATAAATACACAGCCCACTCTAATAACTATATACATCCCCCTATAACTATATACAACCCCCTTATAATAAATATATAGAGCCCTCTGTAAAAACTATATACAGCCCCCCCTATAATTACTATATCAAGCCCCCAATTATAACTATATAAGTCCCCCCTATAATAACTATATCCAGCCCCCAATAATAGCTATATAACTCCCTATAATTACTATATCCAGCCCTCCTATAAGAACTATATACACCCCAGCAATAACTATATAAAGCCCCCTATAATTACTATATACAGTCCTCTATAACTATATACAGCGTTGAGCTCTGATTGGTTGCCAAGGCCAAGTAGAGCAGTTCTGCTCTGACACTTCTGATAAATCTACCCGTAGAAAAAGGGACAGTCAGAGACACACACAGAAAGAGACGGTCAGAGACAGAGACGGTCAGAAAGAGAGATAGATACATATAAAATATTTTGTTAACCCATTCTATTTTGTTATAGCTAAGAGAAGTTATTTCCTATCCCAGGCAGCCCCGAGATCTATAGCAAGTAATATATAAAATCGGGTATGCTCATCTCTAGTCAGGATCAACTGATACAAGACGGCTCATGCTGTGCACCAGCTGTGATGTCATCATAACTGCCACTATGTCTGTAGCATGTATATAGCATATACATATCCTACATATCACTATACATACCCTGTTTCCCTGAAAATAAGACAGTGTCTTATATTAATTTTTGCTCCTATAGAGGCACTAGGTCTTATTCTCAGGGGATGTCTTATTTTTCCACGAACAAGAATTTACATTTATCGTTCTAACATCCTTATAACTCTCCAAACTCTGAATTTCCTGCTGTATTCCTTGTGACTCCATTTCTATTAGAATCATTGGCCCCAATCTCTCATGTTTAGTAAAAGCACTTTCCATAAATGACCCTTCTTATCCTGGTGGCTGCTGGGATCACATTTGCAGCACAACAGCCACTGATTTAATTCCATGAATTCTTCCCCGTCACAACCTTCTGCAGCATCTAAAAGATTTACTAATGTTAATGTATGGCACGGGGGGAGCTGCTGCAATGGCGGCCGCTAGGTCTTATTTTCAGGGGAGGCCTTATATTTCTAAGTCTGAACAAAATTGTACTAGGTCTTATTTTCGGGGGATGTCTTATTTTAGGGGAAACAGGGTATCATACAGATGTCTCCTATTCTCATCCAGACATTGACATTTAATTAATTTGTCATATACAAACATTTCTTCATTTGAATGTTTTTTAAAAAGAGTATCTGTGTGAAGATCATTTTCCATAAATTTAGCCATGTTGCCCCTTAGAATCAATAACTTTTTATCCTTGGATACAACCTCCACTGCTGTAGTGATTGTACAAAGAAACTAATTGTTTTTGTATAAGAAATGGGAAGGAGTAGTAGCATGTCCCACACCTGTCTTGTTGCACACCTGTCAATGCCAATGCCTGGCAATTGCCACCGCTGCCAGGGTGCCGTAGTCATATTCTACGAAGCTATATTGTTTCTAAAGAACAACATGGCTACATTTTGTCAGGGGTGCCCCTGCGACCCATGTCTCGGACGTACCCATATTGTCAGGTTCGCTAGGGAGATTGCTGGGACTTCTGGTTCTTCTGGTGGTACCAGCAGCGTTCTCCGAACCCCGGCGCGTATCCGCGCAAACTCCACCTCTCGTCCTGGGCAGCGGCTGCTAAGATCTCGCGCTGTCTAGGAGTGGCTGGGACTTTGAACCTCTGCTTGGTGCCTGGTTGTTTCTGCACCATGAGGGGTTAATTCCCAGATGCTGTCCAGCACCTATCAGGTTCTGGAGGTGGAGTTCTGGCTGCATAAATTGCAGCTTCACTAGTCACCTGTGCCAGTGTTTGAAAATCCCTTTCTCCACTCGCTGCTCTAGGTTGTATTGCTCAGTATCTTTATCTGTATTGTTGTTACCTCGGCTAGTTTTTGACTTTGACTCTTTGCTTACTGATTTTGCTATTGACGTACCCTCTCGTTGTGATTCCGGCTTGTTTACCATTCTTTTGTGTTTTATGTTGTCAGTCTGTTTGTGTTTTCCTTCCCACACTTATTCCAGTGTATCTCGAAGTCTTCAAGTAGTCGCCCCACGGTTTAGCGTGGGGGGGCTATAGGAAGGGACAGAGGTTGGGGCAAGCTCAGGGCTCACTATCCCCTGTCTTTTGTGTACCAATCTTAACACATATGCCTCCGTGTGCCCCTCTGCCTCACTTACCTCGCCGGGTTCCAGCGCCGTCTCCCACAGCACGGCGCGCGTCCCCGCCTCCTAGGGTGCACACGTAGAGAAAGCGTTATGCCTATTCCTTGTGACTGTTTGCTGAATTCTCGTTGTGACTCAGGTTTTGTTCCCGACTCCGCACCTCCGCTGCCTGCCTTGACCTTTTGCCTTGCTCCTGACTCCGATCTTCTGCCGCCTGTCCTGACCTCCTGCCTGTCCCCGACCACGATACTGTCTCACGATTTTGTACTTTTCCTTGGCCGCCGCCAGGGACAAAGAAGTGCCTGTGGAGCGACCAGGTGGTACCACGCCACAGAAAGTCCAACACGCTGTGCGGCGGGCTGTGGTGAAAACCGGGTGCCATTTAGACTCCGCTCCCAGGTGTCGGCTTACACCATCATCCGCGATGGTACAGAGGATCCACTACCACTGATCCTGACACATTTATAGGAAATTATCTTCACACAGGTTATTCTTTTCAATTAAATATATGCAAACGGCAGATGAAATTAGAATAAATTAAATGGAAATACCCCTTTAGGACAGCTTTATAGATCTGTGCTGTGACTGCTAGAGGAATTTTATTTTATACATTATCCTAAATCCTGGTAAAGAATGGATGTAACAACATTCTTGCCTCAGAAATGGAACTGAAACCACAACAAGACGATTTAAAATTTTCTTGAAGACCTTCAAATCAGACCGTCTAAATATGTTCAGACAGGGCCACCATCAGGGCAGAAATGCTCTGACTGGAGCCTAGGGCCCTTCCAATTTCACAATGAAGGGGGGAAACCCAGGCGCTAGAGTCAGAGTATTTCTGGGGTAGCCTCTCTCAGCATACTTACTTTTTCTCCCTAACTGTCCATTCTGAGCATTCCTCTGCTCGTTGTGAGGCCCTGCCAACCGGTTCTCCGAGTAACACTATAGAGCTCCCCCCCTTGCCCTAGCTGCTTCCCTAGTAATAGTACATGACCAACACCGGCCGCTCATGTATGTTAACTGAAACGTAAGCGATCAGTAAGATGGCTACATATAAGCCGAGTTTTTAAGCACAAAAAATGTGCTGAAAAACCTCACCTCAGCTTATACCCGAGTCAAACAGTGTACTCACCTTCTGATCCCCCCCCCCCCTTGCAGGTCCTCTTCTATACAGTGATGCTTCGGCTACGTGTCCATACGCGCTGTCCATTGCTAACATTCTAATATGCGAAGCGGCTGACATCATAGTGGCAGGCCATGAAGCAGCCAGCTTTAATCCATTGTTTGAAAACTGTCAACACGATCCCTGGGGGAAATGAAGGATTGCCAAGGATTGTTATGAAGGTTGAGTCGGTGGGGAAAACGTTGGCCTTTAGTGGCAGGGCTTTAAGACATTTGCACGTTGATTTTAAAATTACGTAGTCTCCCAAAGGTATGTAGTTCTTTAAAGAAGTTAGGGATGGACACCTGGGGGGTGGAGAGGAAACATAACAAATCATCGGCGTAAGCTACGATTTTAACTTCTTTCCCATTTGCTGTCACCTTGGTTATATCCGGGTTGTTCCTTTGCCTCTGGAGGAGGGGTTCTAATGTGAGAGTGAAAATAAGGAGTGTGTGTGGGTGGGGGGGGGGGTGCAGCAGGCACCCCTAGCACGTTCAATTTCTAATGGGGAAGTAGTCGGAGTATAGACCATTTACCCTGACTGACTGACCTCAGGATGTGCATTCTCAACCCCAGATGTCTCATGACACCAATCAAAAAGGGCCAGCCCACCCGTTCAAAAGCCTTTTTCAGTATCAGTAGATAGAATAACCGTGGGGAGGGCCGTCGTCTTAATACTTGGTCCCGCTTTTGCCTGTATCTGATCACTACTTCAGTCATTGAGATAGATCTCATATGTGTATTGCTTTATCCATTATGTCAGTGATTGAATTCTGTCTTCTGTATGTGAGGTTGCGACTTCAGGGGCGTGGGGATATTGTCATCCGTTATTAATTAGTAGTATTGCTGCTGACACTTACATCCCTAACCACAGCCCAGCTACCATGCCTGTGATATAGGTAATATTTCTGTGTAGTAGAAGGGGGAACATCCAAAGCCCCTAATTTTACCACCAAAAACTTGGAAAACCTATTGACTATCGAGTATAAGCAGAGGGTGGGAAATGCATTGGTTACAGCCTCGCAGTATATAGCCAGCCAGCCCCCTTTAGTAGCCAGTCACCAGTCTGCTAAACACTTTAAAAAAATTTACTTAAACTCACCTTCGGGCAGTCCCGATTCTCCCATTCCCTCTTCTCTCTGCTGTAACAGCCGGTAGAGACGCAGCCATACTATGACATCATCATCAGCATGCAGTTGGCCGGCAAAGCACATGGCCGCGGCTCTGCCGGCTGTTACAGTAGACAGAAGAAAGAAGAGGTGCTAGGGCAGTGATGGCTAACCTTTTAGAGACAGAGTGCCCAAACTACAACTAAGACCTACTTATTTATTGCAAAGTGCCAACACAGAAATTTAATTTGTGATTTATACTCCCTTCTCTTCTAAGAAATTTGGATGATCATTGCAGCTTCTCTCCGGGGTTCCATAAACAGGAAGAATTGTCAGGGCCAGAGCAGGAGCTACAATGATAATCCAAATCTGTTCACACCTTCCCACTCCTCCAGTAGACCCAGGTAGCACTGTCACTTTAAAATAGCTCTGTACACAGCCACTCTTGGGTGGTCTGGGACTGTAGGAAGATACCTGGAGTCCTATCTGGTGATGGCCTGGGTGCCCAGAGAAAGGGTTCTGAGTGCCACCTCTGGCACCAGTGCCATAGGTTCGCCACCACTGTGCTAGGGTGATAGGAGCATCGCGGAGAAGACAGAAGAGGAGCCGCACCAAGCATCGGGGCGCCGGAGGGCGAGTATGTAAGTTTTTAAAACATTTTTTAATTGAATCGTGTATAGGCCGAGGTGAAGTTTTACAGCACATTTTTTGTGCTGAAAAACTCTGTGTGTGTGTGTATGATGTATGTATATATATACACTCACCGGCCACTTTATTAGGTACACCTGTCCAACTGCTCGTTAACACTTAATTTCTAATCAGCCAATCACATTGCGGCAACTCAAGTCAAGACAATCTCCTGCAGTTCAAACCGAGCATCAGTATGGGGAAGAAAGGTGATTTGAGTGCCTTTGAATGTGGCATGGTTGTTGGTGCCAGAAGGGCTGGTCTGAGTATTTCAGAAACTGCTGATCTACTGGGATTTTCACGCACAACCATCTCTAGGGTTTACAGAGAAGGGTCCGAAAAAGAAAAAACATCCAGTGATCAGCAGTTCTGTGGGCGGAAATGCCTTGTTGATGCCAGAGGTCAGAGGAGAATGGGCAGACTGGTTCGAGCTGATAGAAAGGCAACAGTGACTCAAATCGCCAACCAAGGTAGGCAGAAGAGCATCTCTGAACGCACAGTACGTCGAACTTTGAGGCAGATGGGCTACAGCAGCAGAAGACCACACCGGGTGCCACTCCTTTGAGCTAAGGACAAGGAAACTGAGGCAACAATTTGCACAAGCTCATCGAAAATGGACAGTAGAAGATTGGAAAAACGTTGCCTGGTATGATGAGTCTCGATTTCTGCTGCGACATTCGGATGGTAGGGTCAGAATTTGGCGTCAACAACATGAAAGCATGGATCCATCCTGCCTTGTATCAACGGTTCAGGCTGGTGGTGGTGGTGTCATGGTGTGGGGAATATTTTCTTGGCACTCTTTGGGCCCCTTGGTACCAATTGAGCATCGTTGCAACGCCACAGCCTACCTGAGTATTGTTGCTGACCATGTCCATCCCATTATGACCACAATGTACCCAACATCTGATGGCTACTTTCAGCAGGATAATGCGCCATGTCATAAAGCTGGAATCATCTCAGACTGGTTTCTTGAATATGACAATGAGTTTACTGTACTCAAATGGCCTCCACAGTCACCAGATCTCAATCCAATAGAGAATCTTTGGGATGTGGTGGAATGGGAGATTCGCATCATGGATGTGCAGCCGACAAATCTGCGGCAACTGTGTGATGCCATCATGTCAATATGGACCAAAATCTTTGAGGAATGCTTCCAGCACCTTGTTGAATGCCACGAATTGAGGCAGTTCTGAAGGCAAAAGGGGGTCCAACCCGTTACTAGCATGGTGTACCTAATAAAGTGGCCGGTGAGTGGATACAAAGTGTGCGTGTGTGTGTCTAATTAATATATATATATATATATATTTATATATATATATATATATATATTTATTTATGTATTAATAGAGTGTGTGTGTGTTATTTGCCTTAAAACATTTTGGAGCAGGGGCTGATCTAAAATGCCAAAGAACCTCTACTTATGTCTCTCCTGTGCTCTGGTCACCACCATAGATATAGTAAAGTCTTTATGTTGCTGTGCTATCTGTACACAGGTAACTGACATGTGTAAAAACAGAGAGATGACTAGATCTCCTTTGCTATTTTAGCTCAACCCTTGCTATTGCTCCAAATAGAATTCTGAATAACCCTAATTTGTCTAAGGGTGTAGCCTTGATGTGGCCGGGATGCATTTGTGATGCAGGCAGCCAAATCCAATTAACTTATTGGAGGAGATTTATCCGAAGTGGCTCAGAACTGTTCAAGTAGCTTATAGCAACCAATCAGAGCTCAGCATTCATTTTATAAATAGCTGTGGGAAAATGAAAGCTGAGCTCTGATTGGTTGCCTTTGGAAACTAGAACAATTCTGCTCTCAGACTCTTCTGAATAATCTTCCCCATTGTGCTGATAATTCCTAACAAAATTATCATTTAGGGATTGTTTCATGTTATCAGTAGATGAAATGTAATTATTTTTTTTTATGAATTATCGGCACAATGGGTTAATTGTACTTGGCGAGGCACATCAAGGTTGTACTGTCTATTCACACCCAAAGCTTTATTTTAACCTTAGAGAGGGGAATTCACCAGTATTAATATTCTCCCTACTAGCTCAAGACTTTGTGGATATACTAAGAGGCTGTGGCCTAGCGTAGAATTCAGCTATAGCCTGCGCAATTATTCTTTTGCAATCTATAGCCCTCCTTGCTCCCTGCCCCTCCATATCCACTTTTCAAAAGAAAAAAAAAAAAAAAAGCTGGGAGGTGGCAAGAAGCTGCAATTCCTGTGCATATGTCTTGTATGCCAGTAAAGCAATCATGATAAATACAAGTTGTGATAATTCTCCCCCACTATCTATTGTAAAGTGCTTACAATTATGCTCTATAGCTTATAGTAAACTACTTTTATAGGGTACAAATGTTTTTGGAACCCTGTAATTGTGGCTGTGATGGGCATATTGTAATAACCTTTGAGGTGGTGGTTCTGTGTGCACTGAGATGGTTATATTGGCTTATTCTAGGGCTATTTTGTGTGGGCTGGTACAGTTATATCTATATTGTAATTATTAAACGGTCCTGGAGGCCCAGCTTGCACTGTTATGTAGTCTTATACTATGTCTGATCCAGCATCAGACACCAAGAAAAATCGGGTGCAGTATTAGGCTCTATGTATCACTCTGGTTGGTTTTGGTCCTGTATGTATGTTGTAACCTGGTACCATATTTATGTAGTAATCTTGCATCTGGTGCTGTATCTATGTGAAGGGTGCACAACCTTCATTAGTCCGAGGGCTGTTCTGCTCAACTTTAGGGCCATACCAGTAAACACATCTCTATTTGCATTAACAATCATAGAATAGCACAAATGCCACCCCAGAAACCCAACATTACATTTTTACTATAACTAATACAGACCCCAGAGCACATACAGTGCACAAACCAAATAATAATGAAGATTGTCCAAAGCAGATGATAATAATGGAGACCCCCCATCCCAGAGCAGACATACTGGTGGAGCAAGCGTGTCATACAGGAGCCCCCCCCCCGGCCCCAAGCTGAACGATCAGTACCCCCCTAGAGCTGATCTATAATGCTAGAGACCACACAAGCTAAAGAATACTCACCTTTTAAGGCTACCATTCTTCCTGTGCCGAAGTGGAGCTTCTTCCTGGGACCTGCTCCACTCTAGTTTCTGACGTTGCAGAGTGGCGCATGGAGCAGGAGGAGACCTGGGATCGCCGAATACAGAACAGCTGACATGTACTCACCGCTTAGCTCCACTCAAAAGCCAGGGTAGAGCAGATGAAAACCCGGGAGTTATGAGTATATGTCAGATGTACTCGCCACCGCCCAACCTCCTGCAATCAATGATGGTGGAACTCATTAGTATCTGCGCAGGGTGAGGTCCACATTTTAAGGCTCCACATGTGTGCCGAGGGTCGTGCAACTCTGAGCCATGTGGTAAGATTGGTTTTGGTGCTGTCCCCATGTAATGTGTTTAGTAATGTTTTAGTTTCTATGTAACATGTTTACTATGCAACCTGTATTCAGACCCCCCAAAGAAATCACTAAAATAATTTCTCTTGCTCATCTAAATAGCACATTATGACCCCAGTAGCCTGTAGTTGTAGTGATGCCCCCATTAGTTAATCATATAAACAATTTAAAAATAAAAAATACTTATCTTTGTACCTCTTATGGTGTCTTGCTCCGGTAGCATCGGAGCAGGGGGTGCATGAGGACATCACGTGTCATCAGCCGTCACCTGTGCCGGATCAACCATCACACTGGCCCCACAATGTCTGCCCGTGTGATGCAAGGAGAGCAATGGAACACAGGAGCTAACATCTCGCTCCCGTGCTTTGCTGCAGTAAGTAAGAGTGGGAGCTAGAGCTCCAACCTGCTTCACCCTGTTTTGGCGAACCAGTAGGATCCCACCCCTGGCTGTGCCCACTTGTAGAAGCTTCCATACTTACATTCTAGGGTGTCCTTACACCCTACATCTTACAGATGGCAAGTGCAATAAAAGAGGATCTACCCATATGTAATAGAGAAATGCTAGCAAATAGTATTATTTTATGTATAGATCAAGTATAGTTTATTAGACTGAACTTTCTGATCCAAATTCGGAAAATGTAACAAAAAGAAGACTGCTCCCAATAATCTATAGTAAGAAAAACCATAGCTCCACTTTTTCATTCTTATCCTTTAGTTCCTTTGTTGAAGACAAATTTTGCATGACCCGAGTCCATATTCTCTCAAAGTTCATCATGTCTGCCAGCACCTGGAGGAAGGCTTGGTTTGATGAACACTCCTTCCATTACTTTCCAGTGGTTATGGGCATTGGCACTTGTCATACCATGCACTTCCCTTTGCCCTCTGATAGGGTGGCTGTACTGTTCGCCAGTAACAGTCAGATAAACACTGGTCCCAACATGCTTGAAGCGCACAGAGTCTTCACGATCCCATAGTGTGTCACTGCACTGCACAGTCCATGTGTCTAGGTCATCACCTTCCCCATTATCCCCAAAGGCACTGACTTCCTGCACAATAATACATTTAAAAAAAGGGAAAGAAAAATGATTAAGTAGCTTTGAAACACACTTACAAAAGAGAACTTTCTTAAGCATATTTTTAAACAAAACAAACTCCAAGGCAGACGTACAAGGCACGGTCATCCTAAAGCATTTTCATACCTGGTTGTTGGACAGAGGCGAGGAGAAATGATGTGAGTGGAGATTCTTTCCTGTGTTCACATGAGTAATGCGGATAGTTTGGCCACACTTTATAGGTTCCCCACGGCTACATTCTCCATCTTTTTTGCCTCTTATCCTCCAGTAGCTGTTTGCATCATCAGAAGACTCGACACCAGTGACAGACTGTTGGCCACTTCCTAAAAGATAATTTTGGTGATTAGTTTAAGAATATTTCTGCACTCCAATTACCGCATATACTGTTGTATAAGGCAAGTTTTTCAGCATAAAAAAAATGTGCTGAAAAACCCTAACTCGGCTTATACTTCAGTCTATAAAAAAAAAAAAAAAAAAAAAAGTGTACTTACCTTCTGACACCCCCCCCCCCCCAGGCCCACTTCTTTTCAGCAATGTCCAACATCGGCTGTCGCACACACTACGATGCAGGCTGCTAACATGATACCTGTGACAGATCGTGCGCCAACACGGAGCAGATGCCAGACATCGCTGAAAAGAAGAGGACCTGCTGGGGGGAAGGTGTTGGAAGGGGAGTACACCTATAGTTTTTTTTTTCTTACAGGCTATATACAGGGGAGTAGGGGCTGCAGGCTATGTACTGTATATAGGGGGGGGGGACAGGTGGCTGCAGGGTCCGCAGGCTATATATTGGGGAGCATTGGCTGGCTGGCTATTTAGTGGGAACAGGGGCTGGCTGTCTATATACTGGGAGCATGAGCCGGCAGACTATGTACTAGGCTTATACACAAGTCAATAGGTTTTCCAAGTTTTTTGTGTTAAAATTAGGGGCCTTGGCTTATATTCGGGCTGGCTTATACTTGAGTATTTACAGTAATAAAAGTATCCAGACATTATGCAACTCCTATACAAAAGTGATGTAATTCTGTGTTGATGAATTTATTGCCACTCTCACCCATTTATTGCTAAACTATAGACAGCAAAAGATGGATCTATAAAACTGTAACAGTTGGATAATTTATGTATAGTTTCGAGAGTTCCTCATTTTTTTTTATTAAAGATGAATTGGAGAAATATATATTTGTAAAAGATTATTATTAAGTAACATCAATCCAATGTATGATGCACAAGACTCTACTGTTTAATAGAAAATAGTTGTATCACTTAGAAGGATTGCAACATTGGGTCTATCCACAAACTACAGAGGACCTCCTGATAGTTAAGACCTCCAGTCCCAGGTCTGAACCAATATCAGAGTATAAGTTATGCTGATGGGCCCAGACTCAGTGGCAGATGAAAGGAAACCTACCATCATGGATGTACCTAATAAGGTACATCTGGCGACAGGTTCCTTTAATGAATTATAGCTCCATGCTTTTTTTATAATAAAACTTAGTGGCCCAGAACTTTATAAAACTATCATCTAACCTATATCCAAATTTTGGTTAGAGGCTACTGGAGCATAGAGAAGCCACGGTGTGAAGGGCCCCAGTAGACTCTTTCGATCCCTCCTACCTAGAAGTATTCAGTGCACAGCTCCACGTCCCAGTAGCCTCTAAACTAAATTTGAATATAGATTAGATTATAGTTTTATAAAGTTCTGGGTCACGAACAGTTTTATTTTAAAAAAGCACGGAGATACAATACTTTAAAGGAACCTGCCGCCGGATCTACCAAATTAGGTAGATCCATAGTGCTAGGTTTAGGACCTGTCACCCGAATATTGGCTCAGGGAGCTGCTTAGTAAGCCCTACCCCAGTAATAGCAGTATTTAAGTGCTAGCTTTATCGGAACATACCGATAAAGCTAGCGAACGCTGCACTACATAGCACTCAGAACACCAGACTAAGATTACAGGGGTCCGTCGTATTCATGAGGGGGCGTCTGGGGGAGAAGATGAGGAGAGGGGAAAGCCTCAGACGGCCCCCTCATGAAAGCAGTGTTTGCTGGCTTTAGGTATGTTCCGATAAAGCTACCAATTTAACACTGCTTTTACTGGGGTAGGGTTAGCTCCCTGAGCCAATATTTCGGTGACAGGTTTTCAAGTAAACCAAGGGCTGCTCAGCAAACTTGGGTCCCCCCTGCCACACAATGTTATGGGTTTTCTAAAGTAGGTAGAGTTATCACCAAGATGGCCGCCACTGGAAACTACAAATCCCATGATTGCAAAGTTCTCAATAACTCCTCCTCCCTCTTATGCTCTGCTCCCAGTGATGATGTAACAGACTGTCCTGCTCTGTTACCATAGTAATAATGTGTAACTGCAATCACAGTATGGCAACACTGGCCATACTGGATGCACTGGAACCAACTGACTACAACCAAACATAGTGATGATCACATGACCTGCCCAGGCAGGTGCGGGACATGTGACCAGCGGCCATCTTCTATCCTGCGTCTGCTCTGTGCTGGGAAAATCAGCGTACTGATTAAAGGGCCAGTATCATTTTAATTCTCTATTACAATCTATGTCCACAGCAATTTCTGCTAAGGGGAGCAAAATTTTAAATAACAACTAATTACATACTAATTAAGAACCCATTTGTATATGAATTATGCCAATTCCTGGAATACCCCTTTAAGTCAGGGACCGCCTTGACTTAGAAGATCGGGCATGATGTGCCAGCCTTAATAAAGTCCCCCTTACAATTCTGCTAACTGATTCGGTTTTATACCTTTTTTCCAGATGGACAGCAATAATGTGATCTGAATGCACCCCAAGGCTACCTGATGATGTGCTGAATATCACCCAATGTGCTTCAGTCTGGCTTCCTTTTTTTCACAGATCTTCATCTACGAGTGACCTGTAAAAGAACTGTTCTGGCCAGGACATGATCTACTTTTAGAATGGATTGTCCAGACGATCTGTTAAATTAATTGATCTATTACAAAGTATTGCATTTAATGCAGCCATCATTGTGATTACAGTGGGGAAGCAGGGACTCCTTGCATATCATTACAATGCCTACAGCCCTGTCCTGAAATCTGGCCAGTCTGTCTTTCAAGGACCGAGCCTGGCAGTGTGGAGCCTTAGGGTTTATGTGGCGAATAGAAAGTGATAGGAGGTCTGTGTGGAGGCAGAGATAGAGGTATTAGGTGGTGGAAGAGAGGCGACTTGGAAAAAAAAAAGGAAAGAAAGGAGGGTTTTCATAATCAATGTTAATTCTGTTGGTCCTGCTGCCCACATGATGTTAAAGAGCGGCCTGTTAGGGCGATTTAGGACAATAAACCATGCACAAGCCCTTTATTGTTTATTGTCCCAATTTTATCCTATACTTACCTTGGTCCAGAGCTCCCTGTGCCTGCACATTCACACATTGCAATTGGGGTACAACACCCCATAATTGTATATTAGGTAGACTTTAAATGAAACGGGAGGATGTACATCATTAAATGGGAAGGTCTGTATGTGGGATACTGTGCTTAATTAAACAGGGGGGGGGGGGGGGTGGCTGTATATAAGTACACTTGGGGGGCTGAAAATATGTAAATTGGATGGGAAAATCTTTATTTAGTGACAAGATGTTAAATGAGTAAACTAGTGGGCCCTAAATAAAATTAGGGGATGTTCTTAATATCCATCTGCACATAAATTAGGAGTGGGCACAATAAATCGGGGCCCCGCAGTGGAAGTTTCACATATGGGAGACAGTGTGGTCAGTTGTTTTGTGATGAGTATATATACAGTATTTTAGAAGTTAGCGAGGTGACATTATAATGTAAGTGACTGTGGTATTTTTATGGGCACGGTGTGGAGATGTTCTGATGGAACAGAAGACAACTGATGGCCAAGAGAGGTTGTGATGAAGTCCTCTTCCTGATGGCACCTATAAGGTACTAGATGTCAATTCTGTCCATGTCCCTGACTAACCTACTAGTGTGTGAGACAGCATCAGTCCATGTAGTATCAGTCGCAGAGAGTTAGGGAACCAGACCTCTGAGGGGGATGTTATCAATTCTTGGTAGAGTGAGCAATTTTTGATAGTGATCACACTGCCCAACACAAGAAGGAAGTGACAGGCACCGGGACTCCACCCAGGCACAGCAGGTGCAGGCACATGTCTGTATATAGCACATTACCCACTGCCATGGTGGGGAGCCTGCCGGGAGTTGTAGTGTTAGCAGTGCACGGGAGCCGCTGCTGTTATACGGAGCTGGCAGCACGTGTCTTACGTACAAGAGCCTGGACCCGTTACAAGCAGATGAGTCTATAGCGGGAGATCACTCACCTGAGCCGTACTTGACATCATGGGAGTGCAGTCTTACATTATGACGGGTGTTGAGCAGCTTCACCACGGAGCCGCACGTCACATACTCTGCTTCCTCACTCCCCTGCCCCGGACACCAGGTACAGCAGAGACCGAGCAACAAGAGCCCGAACCCTGCCCGCAGCATTGCTTCTCCAGCGCCTCAGCCTCAGCCCGGCTGCTCTACTACTTCCCTCAACATGTGACAGGAGCCAATCAGCGGGCGCCAGCAGACAAGGGCTGGGCAGATTGTCCTTTCACCCAATCATGGAAAGGATAGAAATACATGGGTGGAGCCTAAAGAGAGCTGGCGGCCGTACAGCAGTACTGGGAGGTGGATGGCAGCAGGTAGTAGACACGAGGGAGAAGGGGATTGGTCCACGCCATGTCTCATTGAGTGGCAGCCAGCCAATTGGAAAGTCGAACGTGATCACTGAGCCGGAACAACTCAGCCGCTTACGGCCGCTCTCCTGTGTTATCACTGCCGAGAGAAGCTGTCACAGGCCGCCCCTCCCATTGGCTCCCTCCTCCTCCTCCTCCTCCTCACATGAGTAAGATACAGGAGCCCAGCAACACGGAGCAGATACGGACGATCAGCAGAGGACACTAGCGGGATAGAAGGCTGCAGCCCCTTTGCACGGGGAGAGGGGACACGCACTGCCCCTTCTATTTACATGATAAAACAGAACTGTTTAGTTTTTTAGATTAAAAAAAATAGTTCTTCCTAGTGTTGGTAACTGTCCAAAAAATACACGCATAAAGAGGTTAGGGCTAAATGGAGAAGGCTCACGGGCTGTTCCCTCTCCATACGGGCCAGGTCTCTGTTATAGCACTCGACTTCCATGCAACAGAACACTGAGCACAAGATCAAGCACTTACATGCACCAGTAAGAAGAAGGGGAACTCCAGCGGACCTGAGCGGGGAAGCGACACATGCATAATATCGGGTGCACGATCTTAGTGAATCGCGGCAGAGTGCATTATCGTCGGACAATTGAATTTCGGAGTATTTTATACACTTCCTAGCTGCTACCACTCATAATGCCTACGCCAGGAACGCACACATACACCCAGATACAAACTCTTCTAGGTGCTGTACAGTTTACCTAGACATACAATAGGTAAAAGGACGTATATAGCAACAAGGAGCAAAATTATTAAAGGACAATTTAATATGCAAAAGGCACAATGCTTATAGGTTACAAAATTGATTAAAGAAACACACATACATAAAAGCAAAACCGTAAAATAAAAAGGGATAAAATAAAGAAAAGCAGGCCTCTTACTAAGAAAAATGGCACAGATAAGCAGCAGCATAATTATTTGTTCTGGTGGGTAGGTGTTAATTCCACTATCTTATAGCCAGGATGGATTTAGCTGGGGGGGGGGGGGGCATAATAACCCCTAACTCATCACACACACCCATATCATGCTTCTAACCCAAGAGAACGCATAGCTCTAGTTTTCACGATCCATCTAGCTTCCTTTCTTGACCAATATTGTATTGTCTGTCTATCACTTCATTGTGCATTGTACCCTGTCTAAATTAATTTGCATCTGAATCTCGCATACATACACCTTATTGTGTCATCTATATAGTAAAACCCACAGGGACATAAAATGGAGAAAATTGCAAATTAGGTCTTGCCACCAATGAACTGTGTAACATTTTTAGAAGATTATCACATAAGTTACAGTTCCCATATTAATGACTAACTTTTGCAACTAATCTGTTCTGGGGGCAGCCTGCTATGTACTACTTCATGCTAATGGTGACAATAGTTTTTTTTTTTGCTATCTCCTTTAAGACTGGGTTTTCTCTTATCATCCACCAGTTATTATGCATGGCCATTTTTATCTCCGAGGAGAAAGGGAAAGCTCTATGGTTATGTTTTTTCTTGCTTTTTTTGTTTCGTAGGTCTGAGTGTTGTAGTTCTGAAGTAATCTGATACGCGTCATTGATCAATGCAATGGAATAGCCTTTCTATTAAAGCGTAACTGTAAAGCGATAGTGATTTTACCAAATTATTATATGTGATTCCCCCTTTGAAAACACACAGAAGGAGACCTACTTTGTGCTGCCCGTCCTTTTCTTTCCAAAGTTATGGCATTTTCTGTTCTGAAAGTGTATGACGGGCGGAGACTTATATCTGTCAGTCTATGCCCTCAGACTGAGGCCACATAGCTCGCCCACAGATCCCATGATGCCTTGTGTTCTCTCCTCCCCTCCCATGAAATCGTAGTTTGTTTACACTTTGCTTCTCTGACGGACTCCAAAGGCTTATCAACACATGGAGAGGAGGCAGCCGTTGCAGCACTAAGGTAATCTGAGGGGGATAGCAAGAAACGGCTTCATATAGGTAATAAAGATAATAGGCAAAGTTGTTTTACATCCCAGAAGCTATTGATCTGTGGGAAAAAAACCTTTACAGTTACTCTTTAAACTTTTCCCTGCCAATGTCGTACCTCATACATGGCCAAGTATGTATGTGATGTGTCCTCTCTTAAAAGGGTTATAACTTCAGATCCATGGAACCTAGAATCTCACTATTGTGTTTCTGGGTGCCAAAGAACCATAGATATTTATGTTTAAACAGAGAATTACGGGTGAAATTTTTATATATAAAAATCACTCCTGATGACACATTATTAGTTAATATCTGTGGTTGCCTAGATCCTAGAAAATGGAGGGGATTTTCCTATTTTGGATGAGAAAATAAGTGAGATTCTAGGTACCACTGATCCAAAGTTATAGCCCTCTGAAGTGTGCCCTGACCTCAAGCTTCTTAGCCCGTCGATTGAGGGGATAATTTGGAGGAGGGTCAAGAGAGGAGCTGCTCACACCTCAAAGATAACGTAATTAGTGACTTTATATGTTGCTCTCTGATTGTGATATACTGAGCGATTTTTTAAAAAAAAATTTTTTAATTGAGTAAAACTAACATTCAATCCTCTTTGCCTACATATTAACACCAAAATCCAGAACATGTCCAAAAAGTTATATGTAGCATGAAAAACACACAAACATTCCTGAATAAAGCTTTTATTTCACACCATCCTCCATTATTTACACCATATTATGGCGTTCTTTCTGAAATTCTTTTGAACCACGGAAGGTTCTTATTGCGCGGCTAATACAATGGTGCACATCTAAAAGTCATTTTTGTTATCTCAATAGCTTGTTTTATGCATATGTACTATTCTTTTGGGTTACCATTGTGTAAGGTTGTGTATATTTAGGATATGTGACACTAAATATTTTCAGTGTCAGGCACATTTTTTGCCACTTTAAATCAAAATTGCATGAAGGTACCCACGTCTTTAATGCAATTTTGAAAATGTGGCAAGTGCCTGCTTTTTGAAAATATATGGTTTGTTGGGATTTAGTATAATTCTTAATGCTGTAACTTTGGTTTTATTTGTATACGTCAAAATTGTAAAAATTGCTTTGGCCAAAAATGCAACAAAATTTCCAGAGACACCTGGCACGGAAAAGTTTAATACGTCAGATTGTGAGACATAAGATGCCTCATCGTTATTAGCCACCTGAGTCTAACGATTTGTTCGTAGGAGCCCACTCTTTTAACCTATTGGTGGTGGTAACTCTCAAAATGGAGTACGGTAAATTGTGCATGGCTGTTTTAAGGGACACATTTGTCTTTGGAGGTTTTAAACAGTGAGTGCCTCTGCTGGTAGATTTCCTTTAATTTAACAGAAAACTGGATCTATAGAGCAAATGAGTGGGAACTATTTTAAGAAATAATAGAAAGTGATTTTTTTAATAAGCAACAACAGATTTCTGGCTATGTAGGATTATTATGGGGTGATGGTTTGATCTAGAGCCATATTAATACCATGTGGATAATGACCATTAACTGTGTGTACAGGAAAGAAACAGACACATTTTTGTTAATTAACCTATTTAATATAAACCTGTTTTACAGAAACTACAGTACACAGTATACTACAATTTTATTCTCCAGTGCGGTCAATGCAGAAGTTAATGCATACCCGAATCACAATTTCTTCTTGTTGGGTTCAGTCATTAGAAACCACAGGGTTAATTTTCCTGGTTAGGAATAGAGACATAAAGCAACATATAATAAAACTTCCAAAAAAAAAAGTTCCATCAAATATATTTCTGACCCCATTCTTTTAGAAGATCAAGTTTCAATGCAATTTTGTGGGTAAAGTATGTATATAGGTTATAGTCTAACCTTTTCTCCAGGGATCATTCATAGGGCGGGGGGGGATGGGGCATATGTCATGTCTTGTATGCCAATTTTCTGCACGGCCAGGAAATTGCAACTTTTTTCCATGTCTCGCCATCACCCTCAAGTCATTTAAAAAAAAGTGGGTATGATAGATGGGGACACCTCAGACCGTCAACTCGTATAGCTATATTGGTGGTAGTTATAGCTCAAATATACTTCAGGCAGGACCTGGCATAGATTTCTTTGGTGAGCACAAACCCCTTGGTAATTCTGGCCTTACAAGAATCTTAATGCATTCCCCCCATAGTGGAAATCAGATGTGAAAAATTGACATTAACATCATAGGCAAAGTCAGCAGACTGGTAAAGGCATGGGCACAAATTTGGCTGCTGGTAGGTCGGTGAATAATATGTATTCGGGCCTTGAGACTTTAATTTGATTTGTATGCATTAATAGGCATAACTGCTTGAAGGGATTTTTCCAACCATCTCATTTTAAAGTATTTTGCCAATGAAAAAGCCTAGTAGCACCACAATAGAAGGTCACATTTGAATATGTAATTGAAACTGAACAGCTATTGTGGCAAGTTAGGCAATAACTTGGAGTCAGTGTAACATTTCTAATTTTAAGAATTAGCAACATTTTATAATCTCATAAGACCTGCATTTTGCATTGGCAATGATTATAATTAAGAAAATATCGATTTTTAGATATTCAGCTTTCATTTAGAGAAGTGCCATTTCTGTATAAGTGGTAATATTATTATTCATCACTTGGTGAAAATTGTTGCTTTTAGTTGCTTACATGTCTATAACTTATGTATTTTGATTATTTCTCTTATGACTTAGGCAAGTGATGGCGAACCTTTTAGAGACCGAGTGCCCAAACTGCAACCCAAAACCTAATTACTTATCGCAAAGTGCTAGTACGGCAATTTAAACAGAAAACTGACGGTTTAGTTTAGAATCAATTTACACAGGACTGTCTGAGCTCGGATTCCAGCAGTCCTATACACACTGAAACGCCACTTTTACACCATTTTACATCACATAAAAGAGTAATAAAAAGTTATCAAAAGGTAGCAATGAAAACAACGGCTCATTAAGCAAAAAAAACCAAATCTCCCCAGCTCCGTGCACTAAAGTTATTAGCGTCACAAGATGGCGAAACTATTTTCTTTTTCGTACACTGTTTTAATTATAGAAAAAGTATTAAAACACAATAAAACCTACAAGTCTGGTGTCACTGCGATAGGACCGAACCAAAGAATAAAGGAGACAAATGATTTGGAGCGCACAGCGAAAGTATTAACATCCAGCTTCCCAGTACACGACATGGAATAATAAATGAGAAGTAAAATATGTTACGCAAAAAATAAGCCCTCACACAGGTATAAATATATAAAGGCACATATAAATTTATAATATAATATGCATATACATAAATACATAAATAAAAATACATATGTTACTTACTCTTGCTCAGGTGTCTGTTGTTCCGGGGGGGGGGGGGGTACAGCATCTAGAGTTCAGTTCAGTGTGGTTATGAGGCATGAGTTCCAGGGGAGGGGGTGATGGGGGGCAGTGACCGGAGTTGAGCGGGGGGGGGGGGGAGTGAGAGCGGCCGGAGTTCTTGGGTGTGGGGGGGGGGGGGGGGGCGGCGGGTTGCGGTAGCGGGCATAACAGGCTGGGGTTCGGGCGCGGGGGGGGCTTGTGGTAGCGGGCACAGTTTGTGCCGTGAGTTTCGGCCCGGTTGCGGGCGGAGTTTTATGGGAGGTGCGGGAGCGGGCAGGATGGACGCCTGAATTAAAAAAATAAATAAATACACTCACCTCAGACTCGTTCCTCCGGCTGATCACTGCAGCGCACACGGAGTAAGGTTGCCCAGCGCTGGCAGCG
This sequence comes from Engystomops pustulosus, assembly GCF_040894005.1. Taxonomy (NCBI): domain Eukaryota; kingdom Metazoa; phylum Chordata; class Amphibia; order Anura; family Leptodactylidae; genus Engystomops; species Engystomops pustulosus. The sequence continues at coordinate 80,213,184 of NC_092411.1, forward strand.
TAATGACATCATTACGCTGCCAGCGCGGGAATGCTTACCGTCCTGTGCGCTGCAGTGATCAGAGTGACAGCAGGCAGTGTCAGCGCCCTGCTCTGTCATGGTTGTTAGCAGTATCGTACATGCCCTATCTTTTCCCGTAATACGGCGCCGTGCACCATAGGTTGCTATGGAGAGGGGCGGGGGTGAGCTGCGCTCACCTCCTCCTCCTCTCCCCGTACACTGCCGTTGCCCGCTACGGTACGGTACGGGCGGGCAACGGCAGTGTGAATATAGCCTTACAGCCATGACAACCAGGTGTGGACAGTGGTTGTCCGCACCTGGCAGTGGTTGGGAGGATGGGGCGCGTGCCAGCAGTGAGGGCTTTGCGTGCCCTCTCTGGCACTCGTGCCATAGGTTCGCCACCGCTGACTTAGGCCATTAAGTTTTACAGTGGTCTTAAGTGTTTGCATTTTAAAGGAGATTTACCATCCAAATGAAGCATGACAAACCACCCACACTTACTCATGCATCCAGGCACTGTGACTGTGGTAATTTTCTTAACCCCTTCCCCCTTTGCGGCAGATATATCCACCGCGGTGCTGATGCCGGCTCAGTTTTGGATCCGAGCCGAACCGGCATCAGGATACACGGGGTGCCGACAAAAAAACCTGCAAAAAAACAAGCCATCAACCAGCTCCATAGCCATAGCCAAAAAGGTAAAAATGTTATGCCACTTGGAAGACGGCGCAAAGGACAGATGCACAAATGATAGATTTTTCCCCACATTAGTGTTTTATTTGGCAAATTTAGTAAAACGTAAGTAAAATAATAATATTCAAGTATGGTATCCCCATGATCGTATCAACCCATAGAATAAAGATAACATGATTATTAAGCTATACGGTAAACACCAAAAATAAAAAAGTAAAAAATCCAGTACAGAATTGATGCTTTTCCACTCCTGCCCTTGAAAGAAGCTTCCTAAATTTTCAACATTATGGGATACCAACCCCAAAATGATAACACTGGAAAAAGCATCTCATCCCACAAAAAAAAATTCCATAACATGGCCCAAATAATGAAAAAGCTAAAATTTTGGCCTACAAAAAAGGCCAATGAGAAAACTAAAATTCTGGCAGCTGCAGGACGCTCCTTCCCTTCTGCACCTCGATGTGCACCCATAAAACAAGTAACAGCCACATGTTGAGGGGGGGGGTGTCTCTAAATTTTAGGGCTAAATGAATGTATTTTGACCATTCTAAATTTCACCTCCATTGTGATTCAATTACTATGCAGATCTCAAGGGGTTAACCTCCGAAAAGCTGTTTCTGATAGGTTGAGGGGTGCAAATTTGAAAATGGGTTGAAAATATATATGGGGTTTTTGATGTTAAATTTTATTCAAAAGAGTATTTATCCCCAAAATAGTAAATTCTGAAGCTATGGAAAACCGATATTCGATTTGTGAAGCCGCGTGACATCAAAATAAATTATCCAGACATTTCAATAATGATGAAAATGTAAAGTAGACATATGGGAAATGTTATTTAGCAATTTATTTAGGTGGTAAATCTATCTGCCTGAAAACGCAATGATTTCAAATTTCGAAAATGGCAAATTTTTTTAAAAAAAATCATAATTTTTTCTTTTTTTTGTAAATAAACGCTAAACTTATCAGCCAAAATTTACCACTAAAATGAAGTACAACATGTGGGGAAAAAGCAATCTCAGAATTGTTTTGATAAGCAACAGTGTTCAAAAGTTATAACCATATAAAGCGAAGCAAGTCAGAATGCAAAATATGGGGCTGAGCCTTAAGCTACAAACTGGCTGCGTCCTTAAGAGGTTAAATGCATTATACATGGCCTCCGTCCTTCTAAAATCAACTTTTAAATTTAAGCTAATTAGCCTGAACGACTCCTGGGGCCTGTTACCAGACCCCTTTCAGTGCTGCAGCTACACAGGCTGTTACAGTGTGCAAGGAGCACTTCCCCCTCCTGCTGTGTGCTGAAACTTCCTTGGGGATGCATTGCGATTACATCAGGCAGAGGGAGGGGGAAATGCTGGGGGAGCAGGGGTGTTGCTAGGGTTATAATAGATCCAGGGCACGGGCCCCAGTGCACATGTACCAAATACAAGTGGTGACCAGACCCCTACATATATACACTGAAGTGAAAGTGAAAAAATCTGTAGTTATCATAAACAGCTACAGAAAACACAGGAGAGATTTGAGGTGACGTGTCTTCTGATTGTACTTGTTTTCATTCCTTACCTTCTCCATTAGTTCCGCCATCACCTTGTCTCTTCCTTCAGTCACACGTCATCCCTGCAGAGTTTACCACACAGACGTCTTATGCTCTGTAGTTTCCCATTGTCCATTAACAATGTTATTCTTCTGCTACTCCAAATACTATGCCCCCTAATTACTATACTATACTGTAATAGTGTTTTACAGAGCCCCCTAAAATACTAGTACCAAACAAATAGTGCCCCATAATTTAACATACTGTAACATTAAGGATCATTTCTTTCTCCTTTCTCTTCTTTAACCCCTTAACCCCTGCACCCCAGTATTGACAGAGCTCCTACTATAACTCAGGCCTAATAATAATGCCCGAGCCTGCCCCAGACATAGAATTAATGCCCCCAGCCTGCCCCATACATAGAATCAATGCCTCCAGCCTGTGCTAGACAGAGAATTAATGCCCACAGTCTGTCCCAGTCATAAAATGAATGCCCCCAGCCTTCCCCCGACATACAATTAATGCCCCCCGCCTGCCCTAGACATAGAATAATGCCCCCAGCCTGCCCTAGTCATAAAATGAATGCCCCTACCCTGCCCCAGACATAAAATTAATGCCCCCAGCCTTCATCGGGCATAAAAATTAATGCCCCCAGCTTGTCTTATTCATATGGTTGCTCCAGACATAGAATTAATGCCTCCAGCCTGCCCCAAAGATATTATTAATTCCCCCAGCCCGCCCCAGTCATAAAATAAATGCCCGCATCCTGCACCAGCAATAAAATGAATACCCCTAGCCTGCCCCAGATATAGAATTAATGCCCCCAGCATGTCTTATTCATATGAATGCCCCCAACCTGCCTTAGTAATAGAATTAATTCCACCACTCTATAATTAAAAAAAAAAAATAACCATAATACTAATTTCTTCTCCCTCAGGCAGGTTTCTTCCTGTCCTCGGTCTTCAGTAGCTTGTTGTAGAGGCTCAGGATAGTAACGTCACTAGCTGCTTGATATAGCGGTGGAGGCTGCATGGTGGATAGGAGAGGTGACAGCTCTCTGTTCCACCATTGCACTCAACAGTTATGGTCGAGTTAGAAGAATGTCGCCCGAGCAGCGGTAAAACTATACTGCTGACCGGGGCATTCGGGGCACTGGCCAAAAGATCCGGCTCGGTCCCTAGATCTTCTGACCTACCGACGCACCTGGGGGAGATGGTGAGACAGTCTAACAGCAAAATTGTGAAAGTTGATTTTAGAAGGAAAGAGGCCATTAATAACAACTATAAAAAGATTACCAGAGACCAGGTCAGACCAGGTCTGGATCTATGAGTAAATGTGCCTGGTTTATCATGTTTGATTTTGATGGTAAATGTCCTTTAAGTATTTCAGTCTGTTCGGTTTTATGACTGTAATGTCTTACCTCTGAAAAGAAGTACAAGGTATGAGTTTCTTCCACACAGCCACACGAATTGCCTGACTACCTGCCAGGTATAAAATTGGATTTATTACAGATGTTATAATGATCAAAATCCTAAATGGATTTACACCATCATTGTCAAAGGTTGGACAAGCATAGAAGCCGCAGACAGATTCATACACTGTTGCTGGGGTCCAGAAGACAAGGAAGGAGGAGGATACCATAATAATAACCAAAAGTGAGGACTTCCTGCTGTCCTTTTGAGAAACAAATATATCTCTTTCTTGCTGACTTTTAGCTATTAAAAAAAGTTTTATATTCAGGAAAATCATTATAATAAAAATGGCTAGGTTGGTAAAAATGTTAGTGATACCTTTAATGGTTAAAGACGTGGAGTCTCGAATAAAGATATAAATTAGAGACATAGTAAAGGGGAATATCCAACAGAACACCAAAACTCCAACAGTTCGCCCTTTGGTCATTAAATGCATATATTTAAAGGGAAATGCCACTGCAAAATGACGCTCACATTGAGAGGAGAGAATGGACAAGAAGACAGTTCCCATAAGGTTGTATATTAAGAGACGACTGGCGATTATTCCGGACAGGTTGTCTGTGTTATCAAATAGACCTGCATAAAACCAGACAGCGCCGAGTGAGAAGTCACTTAGACAAGTGTTGAGGATATACAGGAATCTGTTCTCTGTTCTTAAACTCTTAGTAGCCAAGATGGTGATTGCCAATAAACCATTTAAAATAACAGATAACATTGCCACCACAATGTGGAAACAGAAGAGAAAAACATAAGATACATGATTTAACCTAACAGATAAACGCACCATTTTTTCAGCTACACAAGATTCCGGGTAGGTGTCCTGGATCTTATAAATACCTGTGCTGTAAATTATGTATAAGAATAGAGAGGACTGTGTCCATGTGGTTATACATGTTTGCATGTTGTTTACCACCCCCTGAACATTGAGGCCCCATTTACAACCTAAACACTCCAAGGACCTAGTGCACAGAATGGAAATAATATATGAGTAAACAAGGCTCTCGGCACCTGTGAATTAAAAATGCATGTATCACTATGGAAAGCAAGTTAAATTGGGTTACAACCATTTCAACTTACATAGTGGTTATAATGCCTGAATAATTTACTGCACATGTTTAATTCAAAATACAACTACAATATTTTATTATGTGGTATAATTTTATTAATATCTCTCAACTTACAATAGGAAAACATACACTTTTATCACTCTTGTCAATAATATGTACAGGCAGTCCCCGGGTTACATACAACATAGGTTCTGTAGGTTTGTTCTTAAGTTGAATTTGTATGTAAGTCCGAACTGTATATTTTATCACTGTAATCCCGGCCAAAATTTTTTGGTCTCTGTGACAATTGTATTTTAAAAATGTTGGATTGTTGTAAGAATCAAAATTAATAATAAAGCTTAATTGCAGACACATTTGATAACTGTTACAGCTGTTTATTGTAGCCTAAGGCTAAAGTACAGTAATTTACCAACATCCAGAGGTCCGTTTGCAACCAGGGGTCGTCTGTAAGCCGGGTGTTCTTAAGTAGGGGACCACCTGAATAAGTTTAGACTAGTATGAATATTTCATGCTTGGTGTACAACAGCTTCTGTTCTTCTTACAGGGGTTGACCTGTTTCATTAGATATGTCTCTGTATGTATAGGAACCTATATCTTTGCCTCCTGTGATATCCTTTGCCAGTTGTCACCATGCTGTCTTCTGCATGTACACACAACTTCCTGTTTGTCATTCCTTCAGTTTATCCTAATGGGGTCTGAGTCATAATCTCCTTCTAAGTAAGAGCACTAAAGTAAGTAGCAGGACTACTGAATCACATTCAGGGATTATTATTAAGGCAGTAAAGGCACATGAGCAACTTATATAAAAGAGTGGTCAACCCCTTTAAAAATGATTTTACCAAATTCTGGGAAGTCAGATAGCCTTTGTAAGATTATTTCTGTATTTTGCTGCTCCAGCATCCAGGAACATCCTAAAATAATTTTATTGCTTACTGAAGGATGTTGCATGCAAGTACAAAAAGTTGCAACGAAGGGCTGATTATTTTTCACCATATTTTCTTCAGTACTATATAGTTCTGTAAGCTTCTTCTTTAAAAGCTTTCTATTTTCCATATCCATTAAAAACATGAAAAATGAAGGTACTGAGTGAGTTCATTTTGGAACTTGGAAGTAAAACATCACCTAGAAATTAAAACTAGAAATCTAGAAATCTGAAATTAAAAAGTCCAATATAGGTTGTTTTGTTTCATTTATGGAAATACATCTATTTTAGTGAAATATATAAACAGGTAAATAAGGCTAAGTAGACACCTTTACAGACAAGTCTTTAAAAGACAAATCAAACTAACAATGGGAAAAAACATAAAAACATGTCAAAGAATCTTTTTAAACCAAATAAGAAAATGTGTGGCATATAAAGAAAGCTAGTTCAAAAACAATGGAAGACAATAGAGTAGAAGGGAATAGGGAGGGAAGCATAAACTCGGACGTCAGCACCTTGCATCTCCAGTCTACAGCGCCACTGCAGTTTCTCCTGCTCCCATGCTAATTGTGGGAACAGGAATGGGCCTCCAGACAGTTTATTACCACTTCTGCCTTCTCCTTTTTTCACTGCATAACACTGAAGAAATGTTATGTAGTGAATGCGGAAGCCGACATTGCCACCGTCTCTGCAGGGGTTATGTAGACTCAAACAAACTCTAACTAGACATTTCCCCCTGTAACTGGGGCTCTTCTACACTTGTAATTGAAAAGAAAACAACTGTAGAAATGCCCCCCCAAGGGTCATTTAAAGTAAAACACATATGACATATTAATAAATATTTAGAAATAAACATTATTTCTTAATTTTAAAAAAATCCCTAAGACGCTACATGCCTGCCCTATTATGCTAATTCCCAAGCGCTGTGACGCACACAGAAACGCCATGTGGGTAATTAGCAAATATAACAATCTGTTTTTATAACGAAACAGCCGGATTATCTGCTTAACCAAAATATGTTCCTGCATCATCTCAGCTCCACTTATGTGCAGGTATGTGTGGGTCAGAACAACCATTTCCAAATGGTAGGTTTCCTTTAAGGCCTTCACCTATTTGGATCTGTAGGGAGCCATTAATAATCTCTACAATCTGGAGATAATTTGTCCCATAGCCAATATACTCATATAGTAGCTTGAGGACTAAATGAACACTTTCTGGACTGACACTGATTTCATCCATGTACAACAATAACTATAAAATAGGCGCTCTTTGTTAAAAAAAAAAGTACAATGTACAAAACTGTTGGTTATATAAAGGCATAAGTTGTTTACCTCTTTTTTCTCTTTAGGTTATTAGATACACATAGTCGCTGATTATTTGCGGTTTCATACAAATACATCTAAGAGATAAATGTCCCTCTAGGAGCAGGATAATTTTTATTTTCACTGTGTAATTTGTGTTGTTAAATTACCCAGAAAAAACATTACCCTTAAATATTTTACATATTTGAAAAACTTTTTTGTAATTCACAATGGTAAATGCTATTTGTGTAATGACAGCAGCTCATTAAATGTCATGAAAGTTTGATGATCCAGCAAAGCTATTCTCTTTATATAAAGTGTCATAGGAATTCAAACTACTGCAACTCTGAGACCTGCACATTTGTTCTAACAAGCAAAAACGTCAAAAAGAATGTCACAACCATATTGTTATCTGTTCTCAATTGCCATATATTCCCATGTTGCTGATATATTCTCAACAGCCACAGGAGGTTTATAGATTTGAGGATTCATGTAAATATTCATGTACTTAGATAAATCAACGAACAAAGTCGGAGTCATGAGAAAACGGACCGACTCCGCACACATATAATAAATTATAAAAATTGCAAAATTTCCTCTAAATGTTCATTCAATTTCTGATCTAAGGATTTAGACCAGGGGTAAGTTACATTTATATATTCAAGGGCCACATTGTCATACTGCTCAAGGCCTCATTCACATGGCTGTATGGAGGGATGTATATGTGGCCACAAATTGTGGCCACATACGGCTTTATGAATGTACCCCAACTTTAAGGGTTCCATCAGTAACCAGTACCCTAGATGCACCAACAACCACAGTACAGCACAAAATGCCAACCCAGAATATAAATATAAATACCACAGAACAGCAATAAATATTACCTCAGAAACCAAATACTGAATTCAGAGCAGATAATAATAGTACTGGAGATGACATCAGGCTTAAAATACTGGAGACCCCAGAGCATATAACTACTAATACTGGAGACCCATGTAACAAACTAACAATACTGGAGTACCCCAGAGCAGAATAACAATACTGGAGATACCCAGAGTATAAAACGAATAATACTGAAGACGCCATAGCAGACAATAGTACTGGAAACCCCCATTCCAGCAATAAATATTACCACAGAAACCAAATATTGCATTTAGAGCAGATAATAATAGTACTGGAGATGACATCAGGCTTAAAATACTGGAGACCTCAGAGCATAAAACTACTAATACTGGAGACTTCTGTAGCAGACTAACAATATTGGAGTACCCCAAAGTATAAAACTAATAATACTGGAGACCCAAGAGCAGAAAAACTAAACAAAACCTCCCCTCTCCTGGCTCTTCTTCCCCTCCTTGCACCACACTGAAACTTATTCTCACCTCCCTACCTCCGATCCATAGTCAGGGAACCCAGGTCAGACAGATTCCCCCCTCTCATAGTCAGAGACCCCCACATCTGACAGACCCCCCCCCCCCAATAGTAAGAGACCCCAGATCGGACAGATTACTGTACCCCTGCCATAGTTAGAGAGCCCCAGGTTAGACAGCCCTCTTCCATAGTCAGAGACGTCAGATTGGACAGATTCCCCCCTGTAGTCAGAGACCCCAAACCGGACAGAACCCCCCCCCCCAAATGTAAGAGACCCTCAGATCAGACACCCTCTCCCCCCATAGTTTGAGACCACAGATCAGACAGGTCCCTCTTCCACACAACACTGTGACATCAGGACAGGTGCTGAGAGAGAGGCTGTTAGTATGTGGAGCAGGTGGGCGTAGATGTGCCCGATGCCTGGCCCACAAACACATGACAGACCCGCCCAATGGCATCGATCATTTTTTTTATATATAAAAATAAACTCACACACAAGAAAGTTAGTAAGTGACTACATGACTAACCTAGGCATAGTCAAAAGTGACATATGGCATCTTACAGGTAATTATCTGCTATATTCTGCATGCAATGCCCCCCAGATGTATTTTTAAATTAATGAAGGGATGTTCTGGACAGAGCTAAAGTCAACAGACATTTATAGTCCCACACTGTGTTCCAAAATATTATATACTCTTTAAAACCCTTCTGACCACACTCTGATCATCTAAAAATATTATAAACCATATATCATAACGTTTATATAAATATGAACGAATATATACGTTTGAAACTTTGGAGGTTAGTCATTAGTCTGATAGTTCGGGAAAGGGCATTCCAGAGAATTGATGCAGCTCAGGAGAAGTCCTGGAGATGTGCATCAGAGGTTGAATTAAAGAATAATCTAATATCAGTGGCAGATTGAAGAACATGGGTTTGCCGATATACTGTATTCAGAAGGAGATGTGCAGTGACTGGCACAGTCTAGAGACATCCATGTAGCGAAAGACAAGCATGGCTGCTGCATTAAGAATAGATTAGAGTTTAGTGAGTAAAAGACCTATTAGTAGGGAGTTACAGTAGTTTAGTCGAGAGTGAATCAGAGCAACAATTAGCATTTTAGAGGTCTCAATTGTAAGAAATGGATGAATTCTAAATATGTTTCTGAGTTGCATATAGCAAGAGCGTGCAAGTGATTGAATATGCAGTGAATTAGGTGATGATGTTAGAGACTGCAGAGAGACAATCACTGGTGTTCTGAAGTAAGGCAGGGGTGATGTTATGTGCAGAAGTACTGTATATAGTTGATTATCATCAGCACAGAGATGATACTGGAAACCAAATCTGTATAGAGGAAAAAGAGAAGAGGACCTAGGACTGAGCCCCGAGGAACCATGACAGTGAGAGGAAGAGAAGAAAAGAGAGTTCCAGAAAATGAGACACTGAAATTGCAGTCAAAGAGATAGGAATAAAACCAATAGAATAAAATGACCTTCAGGCCAATGGAACGGAGCTGCTGGCCCACAGTATCAAATGCTGCTGAGAGATCCAGAAGAATTAGGAGAGAATAGCCACCTTTGGATTTAGCAGTGAGGAGACCATTGGAGAATTTAGAAAGAGCAGTTTAAGTGGAATGCATAGTATGAAAACCAGAATGTAGGGAGTCAGAGAGGGAGGTAGCAGAGAGAAATTTGGTAAGCCAAGAATAGACCAGGTGTTCCAGGAGTTTGGCGATGAATGGGAGATTAGAGACCCGTCGGCATTGGATGGGTCCAGGGAGGGTTTCTATAGTAATGGGGTAAAGAGAGAGGTTGAATATTTTAGTGAAGTGAGAAGAGACTGCTGGGGGGAGAGACTGTACGGGATATGAGAGGATAGGGTCACTTATACAGGTAGTGGGTCTGGGCACTTATTGCCTTCTGACTGGCTTAGAGGAAGAGAGCGAACAGGGTAAGGTACTGCGAGGAAGGGGATTAATGGAGTGAGTGGATTGATAGAAATTTCCTGGCAAATGCTGTCAATTTTATCTTTAAAGTAGGTGACCAGATCTTCAACCCCAAGGCCTGTGACAGGTGGCAGCACCTTTGGTGTTAAAATGGAATTGTCACAGGTGTTCCCATCTTCCAGGTGCACCCGTGCCCCTCTCTATGCCCAACGCTCTTTCTGGCTTCACTCACCTCTTCGCGTTCCTGCTCCCGTCCTGGCTGCCTGGCGCGCACCTCCCTGCCTCATAGAGCGCACACGGGCCGGCATTAGTAAACCGCTGATTGGTGCTACCCATTTCCAGTATATGAATAAAAGCCTCACATGTGATTCACTGTGTTTCTGATTCCCCATTGTGAACCCAGTTCTGTTATTTACTCTGATCCCTTGCTGCCTGTCCTGACCTTCCACTAAGTCCCTGACCACCAGTTTGCTTTATAATTCTGTACTTCGTCTTGGCCGCCACCATGTACAAAGTCACGCCTGTGGAGTGACCTGGTGGTACCATGCCGCAACAAGTCCAAGCTGCTTTGCATCAAGCTCTAGTGAAAACCGTGTGCCGCTTAGACTCCGGTCCCAGGAGTCAGCTTACGTCATCATCAGCAGTGGTACAGAGGATCCACTACCTTCAAATCAGGAATGAATAGTATCAAAGAGCCTTTTGGGATTGTTAGAGAGCAGATATTATATTAGTCAAATAGACTTGTTTACCTAGAAGAAGGGCAGAGTGTAGATTCTGAGCATAAATTTGAAGTATACAATGTCTGCAGATGCACACAATTTTAACCATCGTTCGGCACTGCAAAGGAAACGGGTTTTGCCAAAGCGTCTTTTTAGAAAATTTTGGAGAGAGCGGTACCATCTCATCTAGGGCCCTTTGAACAGTATGATTATAATGGGTAGCAGCCAGGTTGGGACAGGGGAAGGAGGAGATGGGGACAGTGAAGACTGCAAGGTTTCTGTGAGCTGGTGAGTATCAATGGCATGTGGGTTTCGGGTATGAATGATGGGTGGATGGATACTGTGAAGGTGACGGATTATTGACAGGGAAAAGAAAGAAAGTTATGGTCTGAAAGTGGGAAGGAGGAATTGGTAAAATGAGATATTGAAGAAAGTCGGGAGAAGACCAATTCGAGGATTTTTCCCTCATTATGAGTGGCAGAATCAGAGAGTTTTGAAAGACCTAGAGAAGTAGTTACTGATAAGAGCTGAGAGACAAGAGAGGAGTTAAAAGGTATGTTAAAGTCTCCTATGATGATGGTTGGAATCTCACAGGATAGAAAGTGAGGGATTCAAAAGACATCATGGTCAATGCATTGATAGGGTGGAGTCTGGAGCCACTACATATACTACAGCCACATGAAGAGAGAATGAATGGAAAAAGTCTGATGGTGAGATGGAAAGGATTCAAAGGATGGAAAGGTAAGAGGAATGACCTGGAATGTGCATTGTGGAGAGAGGAGTAGGCCTAACCCTCCTACCGGCCTATTCTCAGACGTGGAGCAGTGAGAAAAGTCTAAGCCGCCATAGGACAAAAAAGCAGGGGAGGCAGAGTCATCATGCTGGATCCATGTCTCAGTGATGGCCAGAAAACAGATTCTAGTTTATTGCACACAGAGCGGGCATTTCTTAGGGCATTCTTAACCTCTTAATGACACGTAACAGACACCTCTTCATAGCAGTTCAGCGTTTGCGGCATATTGCAAGAAACACCCACCGGTAACACCCACAAACAGTGGTAGCACCGTTCGCGGGTGTTAGCGCATCTATTGCTGCCGGCACAGCTGCTGGTGGCATCAAAAAGCCGGCGGCGCCTGGGTGCCACCATGTTGTCTTGGATTGCACCACGGTCTATTGCTATAAGAGCTCAAGTCTCGATTTAACCCGTGCACATCATCAAGAGTCACAAAAAATTACACCACACAAGCTTTGTACACTGAAGTATGAAAAAGTTATTAGGACCAGAAGATGGCAAAATTAAAAAAAAAATTCAATTGTACAGGAGGTGTTCATTTTGGTAAATGTATGAAAACAATATAAAACCTATACAAATTTGAGAAGAGGGGATACACTGAATCTTGATAAGGTTAGCAGGGTTTCTATGTGAAGTGTTAAAATGAGCAGATGGTGGGTCTGGGTTAGTAAGCAGGAGTAGAAAAAAAAGAGACAAATATGCTTCAGAGATTTATAAGAAGTTATTTAGAATAGAATAGAAAACTTTATTATCCCCATAGGGGAAATTGAATTTGTCACGACAACAGTAGCAACACCTCCATCCATGATCACAGATAACATATATAGACAATAGGGGATAATAACATACATATAATACAATACACACAAAAACACTGCAAACAATGTAAAAGCAAAAAAAAAAACACTTCACAAAATAACACTGTAATAAGTTAGTATGATTACATAAAGTATAGAGCGTGTGAGTGGTGTACAAAACTGAGTGAAGTAGTGAGGCATTGATGTGGATAGATGGTACTGGTTGAATAGATGGATGGTAGGCAAGTAAAACCACTATAGCAAACATTAGAGAGAAAACAGAAAAGGTTTGAAGACAAACAAAATAGACGATAACTGTTCAGTGTTGTTGGGTAAGCTGGGTCTAGCTCAATTTACAGGAGGGCTAGCTGTGGGATCAAAATGATTGGGTACCAGTAAATGAAGGATATCAGCCATCCTACACAGCTCCAAGGAATTGCGGTCCTACCAGATATGTCTCACCACATGTCCAACAAGCATCTTTAACTATTGATGTTCTGAAATGGAAATAGAGTTAGGTGTATATATAGTTTGTAAATCCAGGAGTCTCTGCTTATTCATACAACCATAGACAGTGGTCAAGAACAAATATGGCTATCCAGCACTTTAAATTCAATTCTTCTTTATATTTTTTATCAGTTACAAACTAATGGACAGCCATTGGGGTCATTTAACAGGTCTTGTATACTAGTTTTCTGGTTTACAAGCCCAGAAATAATCGCTTTGCCTAGCAAACCACAAGGCATTGTGATTATTTTGCCCTTTACGCCACCTACACAACAAGTGGGCATGGAGAGGTGTGAAGGGGGTTAATGGCAGCAGCGGAGTGGGACGGCACAGGGAATTTCTGCCCTGCACCTGTGCACTCACGATCACCAGCTGCTGAATCCATTGATCGCTAGACATTTTGAATAATATATTCTTAAAGGGGTATTCCCATTACAGCTAATTAATGTTATTGTTTGTATTATAAAAAGTTTAACAACTTTCCAATACATTTTTTTATATCAATTCCTCACGGTTTCCTAGATCTGTCATTCTATAGAAAGCTTCTATGTTTCCTTCCAGTGAACAGAAATCCGACTGTGGTCCCACGGGTGCACGGCTCGTTATATCACACAGCTCTGATTATTCTCTGTGATATAACGAGCCGTGCACCGGTGTGACCATGGTCAGTTTTCTGCCCACTGGAGGTAAACATAGAAGCTTCCTATAGAATGACAAGCAGAGATCTAGAAAACCGTGAGGAATTGATACAGAAAGTATATTGGAAAATTATATAACTTTTTACCATAAAAACATTAATTTGCTGAAATGGGAATACCCCTTTAACCACACTATAACATTCACCATTACATGGATATTAATTTACCTGACAAAATGTGAATATCACCCCATTACAATTCTAAATATATTTCAAATAATTTTATAAATCTTTTTCTTTTAAGCCTTGGTGGAATTAGTGGAAATGTTTTTGTTCCTGTGCTGTCCTTTGTTCCTGACACATTCACTTCAATGGGCTCATGTACAGGATGGTATTTTTTACTGATTGGTGTGGAGGCTTAGAAAAATGCATACAAATATATATTTATAAAAATGCATACCTCCCAACCATACTGGATTTCAGCACTGGAAAGAAGGAGGTGAGGGGGGGCACAATATCAGGGGGAGCAGCTGGGATGATATAAAATAAGGGTAAGCTACTGGGGGGAACTAATTACAAGGGAAAGATACTGGGAGGGGGGGTCTGGTCTGCTTGGAGGGGACACAATAAAAGGGGGTTCTATTTTATGGGAAAGATGCCTTTCTCTCTCCTTTATAGCTTTGAGTCATAGATGGAGTTTCTTCTCCTTACCAGTGTACTAATTGTGACATTACTACTTTTATATGCAAGGCAATTATAGTTGTTATGATAGATGTTATATGACCAATAGGGCATTTTGCATTCTCTTTTCTGTTATGTTTACTTTGGATAACCAAATAAAATATGTTTCCAAAAGGAAAAGAGGGGGTGCTGCTGTGAGTGGCACAACAAGAGGGGGAGCTGCTAGGGGGGATACAGGGGTGCTTTAACATGAGGGAAGTTACATGGGGTACAAAATAAGGGGGCTACAATGTGAGGGGGAGATGGAGGGCACTAAGGCGATAATTATACTGTGTGGGTGTAGAGTAAAGGTTGGCGCAAAAGGTGTGGTTTATTAAGACTGGCGCACAATTGGGGACATTTATCAAAGTGTTACTGAATAGACAAGTGCAGACTTCGACTACAAACGTTTGCATGTGGCCTACACAATCTTAGTTCAAAGGCACACGAACATTTGTACTTTGTAAGCTGCAAACAAGGGACTGTGATCCTTTGTCTGCAGCCTGTTTGTCATTGGCAGGTAAACACTGCTCACAGCACCAATGTCAATACAAAATGACTGCCTAAAGACTACAAACATTGTCAGGAATAGGACCTGAATCATAATTTGTGGCACATACAATCAGACTGCCCGAAAAGCGGCGCATGCTCTGGTCGTGGGCATGAGCCAATGGAGAGGAATGGAGACATGTGTTGCCCATTGAATTAGTGGATAGCACATGTATATATTATATATATATATATATATATATATATATAAAAACATTGGTGGTCATGGGGCCTTGTTCTGTGAATTTATTTAATTTTTTGGCACACTGCTGTTTTGTCTTGAGGTCACTAACCCATTTCCAAGACCATGCACCTTTTTTTTTTGTACAAGCCTGAAAATAGTGTCTGAGGACTCGCCATAACTTAGCGACCACTTATTATGAAAGTACATTAAAAGGACTATATCCCAGAATGGTTTCAGATTTGGGCAACTCTACCAAATATGCATCATTGTTCCTGTTTCCACCCCTCAACGCCAGAAGAGTTCTTAGACTGAAGGGTAGAAGTGATGAAGAAGTGTTGGACACGGTACCACCTCATGAGAAGCTTATAATTCTTTTCCGTGGCTATGCAGGTGCAATGTTCACCCAGCGGGGCCTGACAGCAGTGTGAGGTCAGCTAGATTCCCTGGGACTGGCTTGTAGAGCGGCTCAGTACTAGGAGTTATGTCACGGGTGGGTTGGTCAAGGAGAACTGTCCTCGTTCACGCCCATCAGGGCCAGCAGGGAGATGCAACAAGATGGGAAAACAGTGTTGTGAAGGGTTCCCATTGGGGGAACTCCTGGTGTGTGATGGTGAAAGGGATGCTTGTGGTGTTGGCGGCAGCAGACCAGGGATCATACAGAAATCTTGAACAAAAATTCACAGTCTCTTTGATAACACAAAGAATCCAATGAAGCAGCAGGTAACAGGCTGCAAACATTTCTCTCTGCAGACTGTCACAAGGCGGTGGATTGGTTGGATGTGGATTTGTAGCTTAAAAGCGTACCTCAGCCCTGATCCAGTGGTTAAGGGCTGGCTAGTAGGAGGCAAAAAGGGCTCAGCCGGTTGGGCAGAAATCTGGACACGGTCTCTGTCACTAGGACTGACAAAATAGAAATATTCTCTACACTCCCCTAAAAATTCAGCCAGAGGAAATATCCTTTAAGCTCCCAAGTATGGAGATTTTCAATGGCTCCAACCAATCACTGGCTTCGGGCTGCAAAAAAAAAAAAAAATTGAAACATTTAACATATACATTACAGACATTAACCCTCTAATACACAGGCAGGTGCACTAGATGGCAGCACGAAATAAGAAATAAGGAGATTTTACAGTATGAATAGGTAAAACTCCAAGATTAGCAAAATAGAGACAGCTATACTCCATTAACTAGCAAGGGAGCCAACTGAAACTAATTTGATGGTAAGGATCTGTCCATTACACAGACTATTGGGAGTTTGTGAGAGAGCATGAATGCTTATCCCATTCTTTGGAGTTAAGTGGGGACGGTAGCTCATCAACCCCAGCAGCAACAAAGAGAGATTGCGTAGGATTGTACGCATCAATCAACAGCCTATATATTTCCAGGAGTGGGCAAGTTGGGAGAGAAGATTCACATAAAAGGGATTCAAGTGGAGTCCAGCCCCTAAAAAATTAATGACCGGAAAAGTTAAAAAAGGAAGACAACTGGAAGAAGGCCATCTTCCACATGCGGACGTCTGAGTCCCTGGAGGAATTACTCAGTTCTGGAAAATGGGAATGATAGTTCGCTGTTTGGTTTGGTAAATAGGGGAGTAGTCTTGAATCTATTTGGGCCTATCAAGTCGAAGGAGCAAAGGTAAGTTGCAAATGTTAACAATGCTAACCATACTTTAATGCTAACCCATTGCTTAGTGTTACCATGGGATTGCCAATCAACTCGCCGTAAAAGAACATTGGACAAGTGGTAAAGTTTCATGTCCGGGAGAGTGGTTCCATCTTTTTTTATGTCTCCTGAGGGCCTGGTAACCAATCCTGGACCTTCTGTCTCCCCAAATAAATCGCCCAAAAGCAGAGCATAATCAGTAAAAAAAGAAAGTCCATTTTTAGAACGTTAATAATGGACTTATTGGACTGAACCAGGAAAGAGGTTTCCTGTTATAGAAGGCCAGATGATCCAGCATTTTATTTAGCAAAGGGAGATAGTTGAGGCAATATAGATTCTGAGGATTGAAGGAATATGAGTTCCCAAGTATTTGATAGCTTCTGCCAGACAATGGGAGACATTTAAAGGAAATCTACCATTTGATTTGATGCATTATGAACCAAACATACCTTGAGAATGCTGTAGCTACACTGATGCAGAAAGATATATTTTTTTCATTCCTGTGCTGAGTGGTTTTGCTGAAAATTATAACAATTATAAAATTATGATAATGCTTTGCCCTTATGCTTTCACATTAGTTATGCACTGCACCAGAAGATGATGCCAGGCAGAATAATCAATTGCTGCACCATCCCATAGCTGCTGTGTATGAGTGATCAAGCTCAGGTTGATTAGTACGGTCTTGGCTGTTCAGAAAAGTTGTGTGTAATGTGGATCCAGCTTTCCCAAGGTTCTGGATTTTATAATAGTTTTTTCAGAAAAACCACTCAGCTCAGGGATTAAAGGGGTATTCCAGGAATCAGCATAATTCATATACAAGTGGGCACTCAAAATATAAGCCAATATGTAATTAGTTGTTATTTAAAATTTTGCTCCCCTTAGCAAAAATTGCTGGTGACATAGACTGTAATGAAGAATTAAAATGCTACTGGTCCTTTAATCAGTCCGTTAATTTCCTCCGCGCGGTCCGTCGCAGAAAAGAAGATGGCCGCTGGTCACATGTCCACATCACATGTCCTATACCTGCCTGGGCAGGGTCATGTGATCACCACTAGTTTGGCTGTTGTCGGTTGGTTGCAGCGCATCCAGTATGGTCAGTGTTGTGGTGATGGCAGTTACACGTCAATACTATGGTAACAGAGCAAGAAAACCTGTTACATCATCACTGGGAGCAGAGCATAAGTGGTAGGAGGAGTTACTGAGAACTAAAGGATCATGGAACTTGTAGTTCACAGTGGCGGCCATCTTAGTGATAACGACACCTACTTTAGAGAGGCCATAAATTTAGTAAATCATAAAATGATATTATTTTAGCTCCGTTTTGTGACTAATGACATTGAGTATTGTTGTATTCATTTATTTATATCATCAAGGGTTTTTGTGTCAGACGTTCATATTCCCGGAATACCCCTTTAACCAAGAAATGATCCATCATTAGTGTAGCTACAGCATTCTCAAGGTATGTTTGCTTCATAATGCTTCAAATCAAATGGTTTCCTTTAAGCAAGATACGGATACGTGATGTATCCTTAAAGGGGAGAGAAAGGCCTTGATCTTGGCTAGATTGACCTTAAAATTACTTACCTGACCAAAGCGTGAAAATTCCTGTACGAAGGAGGGGAAGGAGACCTGAGGCAAGACCTGAGTGACGTTGGCCCCCCCACCTTGTCCAAATCAAACAAAATTGGTGTCAAACGTTTGTGCTGGTTTGTGCAGCAGAAATTTTTGTTTGTGCCGCTATCGTTTTTAAGATATTCATGAAAGTTTCCAGAGGTCATCAGAGGTCAACCAGCCCCCCCACATTGCCAAAACCAAACCAAACTGATGCTGAACAATTCTGCTACGTTTGTTCTGCTTAAATTTTTGTTTGTGCTGCTTTTGTTTTGAATAAATGAACAAAAAATGAAAGGTCAAAAGTTCAACTTGCTCCCCCAATGAATATATTAAAAATGATAGCGGCACAAACGAAAATTTTTGCTGCACAAACGTAGCACTAACGTTTGACACCAGTTTTGTTCGATTTGGTTAATGTGGGGGGGCTACTTGAACTTTTGACCTTTAATTTTTTGTTCACATATTAAAACAAAAGCAGCACAAACAAAAATTTGAGCAGCACAAAACGTAGCAGAATTGATTGGCACCAGTTTTGTTTGGTTTGGGCAATGTGTGTGGGGGGGGCACACACAAAACAAAAATTTTTGCTGCACAAACCAGCACGAACATAGCACAAACGTTTGACACCAATTTTGTTTGATTTGAACAAGGTGGGGGGGCCAACTTCACTCAGGTTGGGGCAAGACATGGACAACTGCAGATCTTCCATACCTTGCTCGGTGGGGCTGTGGGGAGAGACACAATACGCTGCATCTGCTCCCCATACCTTGCTTAGGCGGAGGCTGCAGGATGAAAAGACGTATCTTGCTACTTCCCTCCATCCTGCCTTTTTTTTCTACGTACAGGAGGTATAGCGGTGAGACAGAGGCAACAACTATGCCTCTATCTGACACTATGGGGCAGATTTACTTACCCGGTCCAGTCGCGATCCAGCGGCGGGTTCTCCGCCACTGATTCGGGTTCTGCCGGGATTCA
Organism: Engystomops pustulosus; assembly: GCF_040894005.1. Taxonomy (NCBI): domain Eukaryota; kingdom Metazoa; phylum Chordata; class Amphibia; order Anura; family Leptodactylidae; genus Engystomops; species Engystomops pustulosus. The sequence continues at coordinate 80,232,640 of NC_092411.1, forward strand.
CTAAGGTCCGTGCGCCGATATTCACCAGGTGTCGCTGCTGCGCCTAGGTCCGCCGAAGTTCACCTGCTTTTTTCTGGTGTATGTGAGTGCTTGATCTTGCGACACAAATGGCTTTTTAAATCCGAATCCTTCGGGTTGTCCGGTGGCCACGCCCCCGATTTCTGTCGCACGAAAGTCGGCGCGATTGTGGCAAAAATCGATCGCATGCGCCACAATCCCGTGAAATACAGCGCAAAGCGGAAATATTGCCCAGAATGGAGTTGCAGGAACCGGATGACACTCAATGGGACATAACTTGGAGCTTCCCCTTCTCCCTCGTGTCTACTACCTGCTGCCATCCGCCTCCCAGTACTGCTGTACGGCCGCCAGCTCTCTTTAGTCTCCACCCACGTACTTCTATCCTTTCCATGATTGGGTAAAACGCCAATCTGCCCCGCCCTGGTCTGCTGTCACATGTTGAGGGAAGTAGTAGAGCAGCCGGGCTGAGGCTGAGGCGCTGGAGAAGCAATGCTGCGGGCAGGGTTCGGGCTCTTGTTGCTCGGTCTCTGCTGTACCTGGTGTCCGGGGCAGGGGAGTGAGGACGCAGAGTATGTGACGTGCGGCTCCGTGGTGAAGCTGCTCAACACCCGTCATAATGTAAGACTGCACTCCCATGATGTCAAGTACGGCTCAGGTGAGTGATCTCCCGCTATAGACTCATCTGCTTGTCCAGGCTCCTGTGCCCGGGTGTTATCCAGATGCCTGTCACTTCCTGCCAGTGTTGGGGAAGGTCATCACATAGCAGCACCTCCGCCTGGCAGTGTTAGGCTGCTGCATGTAGTGGCTGCATCGTGCCCAATGGCGGATTACAGCATGGTTGTTATGGGCACACACCTGGGGCCCCGGCTCTCGGGGGGCGGGGGGGGGGGGGCTGATGGCTTCTCCAAAATGTCCATATGATTATGGAGACTCCACAATTATGCAGATTCTGATGGCCGCTCTGCTGGAGAGAAGCTGTCACAGGCCCCCTGGCTCCTCCCTTCCCCATGGCTCCTCCCCCTAGAACTTTACAGGAGCTGCAGGACACTAAGCAGTGAGATGTGCCGCTGCCGGACACTGGTGAGGTGAGAGGCTGCGGCCCCTGTGCGCGGGAGAGAGGTCAGGTGTTTGGTGTGTATTTTGCCTTGTTTCTCATAGGCAGCAGTACGACCACAGTGACTGCTATACGTGTGGCCATGCTGTTAAGGTCTCCCCTCACCCAGTATGACTCCCAGAATGCATAGAACATAGGGGCCCCGCGCTGCCCCTGATATTTAGGTGACTGTATGGCTGATGAATACAAGACTTGGAGGACCTGTCAGGGAAATTTTGGGACACAAAAGCAACTAAAGGTCCCTATGGTGTGTGGTGGTTTGGGAAGCAGTTGCCTGGCCCTACTCTATGAATTGCTGCTTCTCCATGAATTGTACAAGCATACATCATATATACCAGCACAAACCATGATAAATCTCCCCATAGAGTCCCAAGTAATCCGCAGGCCGTGACCTGAATGCGCACTTAGCTTGGGCTGGAGCTATTGAGAAGTAAACCACCGAGCACAGAAATCTGATATTGTCTGTAAATAAGTTGTGTGGCAGGGGGCCCCTGGTTTACTTAATCTGCCATTGGGTGAGAGGTGCCCTCTGCCTCAGGCCAACGCTGCTCAGAAAAACAATTCAACCTTGAACTTTGGTATCAGAGAAATGGAAGATGTAACGAAGTCTGATGTAACTTTGTAATTGCTCCTTCAGCTGCTGGCACCAACTCTGTCTGCTACCTCCAACCTTAGGCAGCCAGTGGGCATTCCAGCTGCTGTAGAACTACAACTTCCAGCATACCCACCATAAGTAGTCAGTGGGCATTCCAGCTGCGGTAGAACTACAACTTCCAGCATACCCACCATAAGTAGTCAGTGGGCATTCCAGCTGCTGTAGTACTACAACTTCCAGCATACCCAGCATAAGTAGTCAGTGGGCATTCCAGCTGCTGTAGAACTACAGCTTCCAGCATACCCACCATAAGCAGTCAGTGGGCATTCCAGCTGCTGTAGTACTACAACTTCCAGCATACCCACCATAAGTAGTCAGTGGGCATTCCAGCTGCTGTAGTACTACAACTTCCAGCATACCCAGCATAAGTAGTCAGTGGGCATTCCAGCTGCTGTAGAACTACAACTTCCAGCATACCCACCATAAGTAGTCAGTGGGCATTCCAGCTGCTGTAGAACTACAACTTCCAGCATACCCACCATAAGTAGCCCTCACAGCCTGAGCCATCTACTGCAGATGCGCTGTATCTTCCTATGGAGCGGGGCGGGGGTGAGCAGCGCTCATCCCCTGCTCCTCTCCGCAGCGCCGATGTATGCCCGCCGTACTACGGTACGGTGGGCATACATCGTGTGAATGTAGCCTTAATCTGTGTACAAGTCTCCAGTATGTCACAGCTGTTGCTTGGTTTCTTTACAATTATCTCCAGCTATGGGAGGAGACGATACATGTCATGCTGGGCATGTGACTTTTAGCTGTAGCCGTGCCTCATGAAACGTTGTTTCTTTTATTGCTGGATCATTATTGTATGTTCAGAGTCCATTAAATGGAAAATACGACATCTTTGGAATGTTTAGTTGCTATTTCCATTGGTTACATAGAATAGTGTAGCATTCTGCGCAATTCTTTAGTGACATCCAGTAATAAAAATGACGACTGTTGCACTTCAGATGCTGGACTCCAGTTCTCTAGACAGCTGCTATACAATCCATCCTCCATATAGTTCTAACACTGAAGTTTTCAGAACTTTTTTTTACTTTTTAACCTCATGTTGACAAAAATAACTGCAATAGAACATAAATGTTGTGCTTTGTTGGGTTCACCTATTACAGTGTGTGTCTTCTGGTTATTTTATAGGGTTATTTTGTTATACTATGGGGCACATTGACTAAGGGCTTTGCTCCGCACTTTTGTTGGACTATGCACGTTCTTCTAGGCTATAACTGCTTGCTCAGGTATTTATGGTGTCTGCGCCGCTATTGTGTCGCACATGACCCTTTTGTGGCGCAGCTGCGCTGGCTTTTATGCAATACAAATTAGGGGCGTGCCGTCGGACGGTCCGACTGATTTGGACCGAGCGCCGTATTAACCCCTTCACGCTCCGCGGCGGATATATCCGCCACGGAGCGCAGTGACTTAGCGCTCAGTGGCGGATATATCCGCCACGGCGCCTATGCCGGCTCGGCTCTGGATCAGAGCCGAACCGGCATCGGGAAACACGGGGTGCCGGCTGTAACTAATAGCCGGCACCCCAGTGTAACACCCGCGATCGGAGTTGTCTCCGATCGCGGGTGCTTAACCCTTTAGATGCCGCGGTCAGCGCGACCGCGGCATCTAACAAGCATCTGGGGTGTCTTTCCCCCACGATCGGCCCCCCCGAACCGTTTTCGGGGGGCGCCGATCGTTGCTATAGTAACTCTGGGGTCCGATCTGGACCCCAGAGTTACTAGCAAGAATTGCCAGTAAGATGGCGTCTGTGACGTCATCTTACTGGCAAAGTGCCAGCCTATGCAAGTGCATAGGCTGACACTGATAATACTCTGCAATACATGAGTATTGCAGAATATTATCATGAACAAGCAATCAGAGGATTGCTTGTTCATATCCCATGGTATAAAAGTAAAAAAGTAAAAAAAAAAGTTATTCAATAAAAAAATAAAGTCATAAATCACTAAAAATGCCCCAAACCCCCAAAACATATAAAGAGACATATAACTCAAAAAAAAAGTCTAAATCATAACACAAACCCCACATATATAGTATCACCGCGTCCGTAACAACCCGTAGAATAAAAGTAAATCATTATTGAACCCCCACGATAAACGCCGTAAAAAAAAACTGTTATAAACCCTCCAAAAATTATGATTTTTACCTTTTCAATCCCACAAAAAATGCTATCAAATGCGACCAAAAAACCATATGTACTTAGACATGATACTGGTGCAAAGTACAACATGTCCCGCAAAAAACAAGCCATCAACCAGCTCCGTAGCCAAAAACGTAACAAAGTTATGCCACTTGGAAGATGGCAATACAAAAATTATAGATTTTTCCCCACATTAGGGTTTTGTTTGACAAATTTAGTAAAACGTAAGAAAATATATTCATGTCTGGTATCCCCGTAATCGTATCAACCCATAGAATAAAGATAACATGATTATTAGGCTATACGGTGAACACCAAAAAAAAAAAAGTCAAAAATCCAGTACAGAATTGATGCTTTTCTACTCCTGCCCTCAAAAAAAGTTCCTAAATTTTCAACAATAGGTGATACCAACCCCAAAATGGTAACAATGGAAAAAGCATCTCATCCCGCAAAAAAAATGCCGTCACATGGCCCCAATAACGAAAAAGCGAAAATTTTATAGCCTTCAAAAGGGGCCAATGAGGAAACTAAAATCCTGGCAGCTGCAGGGCTCTCCTTCCCTTCTGCGTCTCGCTGTGCGCCCATAAAACAAGTCACAGCCACATGTGGGGGGTCTTTGTACTCAGGAGAAATTGCAGAACAAATTGTATGGTGGGTTTTCTCTTTTTATATTTTGGAAATGTGTAAATTTTAGTGCTAAATGAACGTATAAGGGAACAGTATGACCATTCTAAATTTCACCTCCATTTTGATTCAATTACTATGAAGATCTCAAGGGGTTAACAATCTTCGTAAAAGCTGTTTCTGATAGCTTGAGGGGTGCAGATTTGAAAATGGGTAGATTATATAGGGGGTTTTGATGCTAAATATGTAAAATTTCATTCAAAACTGTATTTATCCCCAAAATAGTCAATTCTGAAAATCCGGAAAAGCGATATTCTATTTGTAAGCTGCGTGACATCAAAATAAATTATCCAGACATTTCAGAAATTATGAAAATGTAAAGTAGACAAATGGGAAATGTTATTCAGCAACTTATTTAGGTGGTAAATCGATCTGCCTGAAAACGCAATGATTTAGAATTTCGAAAATGGCAAATTTTTCAAAAAATGTATCATATTTTCTTTTTTTTGTAAATAAACGCAAAACTTATCTGCCAAAATTTACCACTAAAATGAAGTACAACATGTGGGGAAAAAACAATCTCAGAATCGTTTTGATAAGTAACAGTGTTCAAAAGTTATAACCATATAAAGCGACGCATGTCAGAATCCAAAAAATCGGGCTGAGCCTTAAGCTGTAAAATGGCTGCGTCCTTAAGGGGTTAAATAGCAATTTTAGTGCAGTTTCCGACTTTCTAAGTAAATGTGTCCCTCTTTGTTTAGTATAATAGTCGCAATTAAACCACTGAATGGATAGAATAAATTGTCTTTACTTGACAGTGAGGGAAACATTGAAAATCTTTTAACGTATATTCTTTACTTTTCTATATTCTTAGTCACCCGGGCAGCAGATGATGACTTTGAACCCAGGCATCAAGCTGGTGGTGACGGGAGATGACTTTGGTTACTGTCCGCGCAGAGACCGTGGCATTGTTGAATGTTTCAATGCTGGTGCCATTACCAATGTTTCCCTTCTGGTAAATGGCAGCAATGCAGCTTGTGCAGCAGACCTAGCCCGCAGGTAAGAGTTATAAACACGGTTCTTATGGGATGTGATGCTAAGCAAACACTAGGAGGCCACAATTACACGTATGCAGCTAATTTCCTACACGCAGCAAGCTGTATGCCCCGTGACATGTTTACAATACTCCACACCCATTTAGCTTACTGAAGTGACATGAACACAAGTATTTGACATTTTATTTAACATTTTATAAATATGCAAGTTTTTCCCTCATAGCTTCAAGTCAAATATTACCGCAATTGTAAATCTCGTATATGCTTTTTGTATTAAGAATTCTGCTAAAGTGTGCATAGAGAAGGTTTTGCAACAACTTTTATTAACATTTATTATTTTAGGTATAATATACCAATTGGTTTGCACGCTAATCTCTCAGAAGGAATACCAGTATGTAGAGAACTCCATCAGAACTCCACTCTGGTTAACGCTCAAGGAGTCTTTCTTGGAAAAATGGGTATCCGAAAAGCGCTGGCACAAGGACTACTCAGGATGTCAGAGGCAAGTACATGATCAAATATAATATAGAACACATGATGTACACCAAACTAAAATGTGTAGATAACAAGCCATGAACATTATAATTTTCCGGAGCGATCTACTATTATGTATATTACCCCCCCCCCCCTGTGAGGGCTGCTGCTAATCAGAGCTGTACTTGGTCTGATCAGACTCAGAAGCTCTGATTAACCCCATGAGACCCAGCAGTGGCGTGGCATCCGAGTCTATAGAGCCAGCAACAGTGCTAGCTCCGCTCTTCTCTACATCGCGCTATTTCAGCATGAGGCTGTGAGGAGTGGAGAAGGGAGAAGCGGCAATAAACCACATCTCCCTTCTCCCTAGGAGACAAAAGGAGACCCAGTCCTGATCCCATGACTAGCGTGGGATTAATAGAAAATGGAAGCGATATCTAAAGATGTTGCTGTAGATTCCGGACCAGTGTTCACTGACATCTAAAGTCAGCGGGTGGTTCAGAAGAGGTTAAATATAGTGAATATTTGTTATTACAGCCATTCTGCAAATATAAGCAGTGAGATCTGAGTATCCATTTACTGTCACACAACAAAAGGCACTCTGTAGCCCTGGAGCAATGTTTGTGCTCACATAACTTATACAGAGATGTCTTTGTGTATCTTAACGGAAACAATACAAAGTAAGACGCCATTTAATATTATGGGTTAAATTGGTGATAAGCTCTCCATAAAATAGCAAATCAATATCAGATTGTAGGGGATCCTGCAACTGACATCCCAAAGATCATTTTTTTTTTAGAGGAGATGCTGAAAACAACAGAATGGAGCTGAGGGGACATGTGACATTTTTACATTGTATCCGTCCTGGATTCGGCAGGAAAGTTCTGTTTTCTAACCACTGTGCTGCCTTCCTGGGCCTTCCTGGTTGCTTGGTTTATCCTGCCTCTTCCTGGTCCTGATGCCTCTGCTGCTCTGCATCTGTAGCGTATGGGACCAGAATTCTGCTACCTCCATACATATTCATACCATATGCTGGCTGCGCCCCTTATGAGAGCAGTGGAGGATTGTGGGTGCACTACATGAGGGGGTGGAGGACAGGGGGGGGGCACAATATAAGGGCAGAGGAAGAGAGAGGCCATAATGTTGAAGAGATGGGCCACAATATGAGGACCCGGTGGAGACGGGGTAATTAGAACAGACTGGGGTGGACCTAAAGGAAAGGGAGGGTAAAATTAAAGGGGCATTATATGTTGCCGAGTTGCACTTGGGGGTATTATTTGGATCCATAGCGGGGTTGGTTACAGGAAGGGGGAATTATACTATGTGGGGGCTATTAAGGTTGATATTATACTATGCTTGGGGTGGACCAATGGGCAGGTTTTAGCAAAAATGGGATGGTCTTTTTGTACCTCCTTCTCTAGCATAAGAGTTGGGAAGTATGCAGTTACATAACGGTGTTTGTTTACAGGACAGAACAGCTTTGGCTGGCCACCTGTCCCCATACTTCAGTGCCTGATGCATGCAGTGCATGGCTGGCCTGTTCCCAGCGCAGCTTCCATGCCCCTGTAAACAAATAGGGAGGGACCGCAGAGGTAAGTACAAGTTTGCTTGGGTTTTTTTATTTTTTTTTAAAGCAGCTGTGGTTTCTCATTATTATTATTGCCTATCCATGGCCTCCCTTCTAAAATTGACTTTTATAATTATTTTAATGATTCTAAAGGGCCCCCTGGGTTGTTTCCAAAGCCCCCGAGTGCTGTAGCTTCACAGGCTATTACAATAAGGCCCGTTCCACACTTGCGAGTGTGATGCGATGAACTCGCAACGCAAGCTGCCGGGAACGCACGGCCCGAACGCTGCACACCGGGAGTGAACTGACATGCTGAGTTCACTCCCGCGGTGCAGCGTTCGGGCCGTGCATTCCCGGCAGCTTGAGTTGCGAGTGTGATGCGAGTTCATCGCATCACACTCGCAAGTGTGGAACGGGCCTAAGCAGAGCAGGTCTCCTCTCACCCTGCACTTTCTGCTGCTGCTAGATTATGGAGGGAGAGGGTGGAGATATCTTCTGTTCCTTGTAACAGCCTGTAAATCTGCAGGTCTGAGTGGCTCTGGTAACGCCCCCAGAGCCCTTGTTAGCATAACTTTAAAAGTTGATTAGGAGGAGTTGGGCCCAAGAAAGACCAGCAAGGACAGATCATGGATAACAAATATAAGAAGATTCAGTGCCTGGATCTATGAGTGAGTGTCACCGGTTTCAGGTTAGATTTTCTTTTTTCCTAAATGCGATGTTGGCACAGTGCAGTTCAGCAAATCAAAAGCCACGTGTGAACATATACCTTGAGGGACAACATTGTATTGGCAGGATTAGGTTATTGCAGCTAAGGTGCAGTTACTAAGGATTCCCACACTTGAAAGCCAAGTATCTGCTACAGAATCTGCTGTGTGTGAATGCACCTCAAGCATGGGGTGGTTTAATTGCATCTCCATTTGCCAGACCTTTGTTGCAAGGAAAATTATCTGAGAATTGGTTAGAGGGTTCCTCTGTGTGTTTTTTTTTTTTTTTTTTTAAAAAGGCCCTTAGACAGAAAGCACAAACATGTGCAATATAAAATATTACAAATGCTTTTTAAAGCCATGAAAGCGGGAAGAAAAACATTTGCAGTTTAAAATGCTGTGAGCCATCATGTGACCATCAAGCTGGAGTCACACCACTGCAGTCATTCAGCTCAAGACATCCCTGCACAATGTATCTCCAGTGTAAGAGCTCTATATAACCAATTGCAACTTGTAACCCTTTTCATGAATATCCATTCATTCTATTGCCTCTTCGGACAACACTCAAGTGCCTTAACCCCTACGGGCCTATTTTTGCCTTTAGGACGCGGCCTTTAGGACGAGGCCTAAATAATAGCTAGACTCGTAAATTATCCCATTATGGAAACTACACCCCTTAACGTATGAAAAAGCACTTTTAAGAAGTTTGTGTAACCCTTTAAGTTTTTTTGAGGGATTAAAACAAAACGGAGGTGCAGTCTACAAATTGTAATTATTTTTGACAAAACAATCATTTGAAATGGATTAAATGAAAAAAGGCTCCACAAAGTTTGATACCCAATTTCTCCCGAGTACACCGATACCCTATATTTGGTGGTATCCTGCTGTATTGGCGCACGGCCGGGCATAGAAGGGAAGGAGGCGCAATCCAGAGCAGATTTACATTGTCACATTATACAGGCTATATTTTTTTTTTTTCTTGTTTTTTTTTAATGTGGACCTACAGGGGCTTTTTTTTTTTTTTGCAACATGAGATTAACTTTTCTGTTACTTAATTTTGGGGCATCTATAGCTAACTGGTGAGATTTTATTAACTCTTTGTTAGTGGAGGAAATGAAAATCATCAGACCTCGGGGCTGCCCAGAAGAGGATCGGATCCCCCGGCAAGCAGCACGGGGGATCCGATCCATCGGGGGAAGAGCCTTACACGCTGCGGTGTGTAAGGGATTAACACGATCATAGCCGGCTCCGATCGTGGGTGTTACAGCGCGGTTCGTGAGCCGGTGCCAGAAGCGAGATGTTATAGAATGTCTCCGTGTGGGAAATATCTACCCGCAGGGATGTACTATAACATCCTGGTGCGCGGTGGGGGAATATCTACCACGAGGATGAAGGATTGTAACCAAGCACACTGACAAACTTGTGTGTGCCCCCTCTGGCAGGATCCACTCTTATTTAAAGGGAACTTACCACCACAAATCTACCTATGAAGGTTGGTAGGTGCATGTATTCGACGTGAGGCTAGCCCTTTTTCGAGCTAATCCTCAAATCCCCGATATTTTTTTTAAATCATTGGAAAATGTACATATTAGGGCAATAAAGAGGCTACTGGGGTGTGGAGTAGCCGGACATGAGGCTACACGTCGCGGCTACTCCACGCCCCAGTAGCATCTTTGTTCCTCCTCATAGCTGCATGTCCTCGTCTGAGAAGCCGGAGTTATGCGCATGCACAGAAGCTCAGGCTTCGGAGCAGTGGCCGCGCAGCCGCGGGTCAGAGGGCCGGCTTCTTGGACGAGGGCCGAAGATGTCAGGGTAGGAAGAACAAAGAGGCTACTGGGACGTGGAGTAGCTGCGATGTGTAGCTTCATGTCCGGCTACTCCACAACAACTACTACTCAGGCTACTTTGGAGTCTGAGGGGTTCCAGGCTTTTTTTTTTTTTGTAAAAACCAGGGCATAAGAAGCTAAGAGAAGAGTGGATCCTACCAGAGGGGGCACACGCCAGCATGTCACTGTGCTTGGTTCACAATCCTTGATCCTGGTGGTAGTTGTCCTTTAAAGTGCCCCTGTCAATGTAAAGGGGCGCAAAATATTTATGGTGAGTAAAAGACCGTGCACCTGGAATGCTGTGCGCCACATTTACTGAAGGTTTTAGGCCGTTTTCCCACTCCTCTGAAAAAGGGGCGTGAACAGAAAATGGCCTGTGCACCAGAAGATTCGATATTGTGGTGCAGAAAACTGACCAGATTAATCATCCAGCATCAGACCCAATGATTAGTTCTACTTTGCATTGGTCTGAAGACCGACATATTAATACATCTCCCCCATTGGGGCAATGTAAAAGCCACGTGTGAACGCAGCCTTAAGGGTAACATTACTACATTAAAAGAGGAAAGTATATTCGTACAGCTCCATGTTTTTTAATAACCTCCCATTGAAGAAATATATGCATATGGCAGATGAATTAAATAAAATGTCATTTCCCGGATGAGAATACCCCTTTTAACTGTGATTTAATTGGTGTTTACATTTTTGGTGTATAAATTACTGACCTTCTGCTTATCAGGTTCGGCAGGAATTGAGTGCGCAGGTCAAGCTGTTTTGTGAGTTGACTGGACAAAAACCCCAACACACAGATGGACATCAACACATTCACGTCTTACCAAGTAAGATTTTTATTTATTTAATTTTTTTTAATAGTTAACAAATGTTTTTAAAAAGGAACACATTTACAGATGATTGCATAATCTACAGGCCATGATAAAGACTGTGGCCATGCCAGGATACAAAAAAATAAATTTTTCACGTATTTAGAGAATGTGATAAATCTTTTTTTGCACGGATTTCATAATAATAGCTTCCATAAGGGTCCCAAGATCTCAAGCCCCCTTTCATCTCCTTGTAAAACTGCAATGAAGGTGGTGGTTACATTTAATGCCAGCATGTAATGGGGTAAAGAAAACTCAATTCAACCTTCTACTTTCTGCATGTGAAGATGAAAAGGTAATGAATGTTCTCTGGTAATCTAAGCTGCTCACATTTAGTTTTTGTCACAGAAATCAGAGAGGAGTTTGCAGAAGTTCTCAAGGAACATGGTATTCCTTATACTCGGGTGCCAGTAGAAGTTGGACTGCACAGATGTAGCTGGGTTAAGGAACAACTCCTGGAGTTTTACAGAGGCGTGGAAGAAGATGCATTAAATAGTGTGGAAATCTTCAGAAGTCATGGCATTCGGTGAGTTATGTAAACTTGTATGACTTCACAAAGTCATTGATAGACTCCTATTAGAATAATATACAGCAGAGGAAAAAAGCAGGCAAAAAATGCAGCGCTAATGTCTGTGACTAAAAAGGATTATCTTCATTAAAGGCTTTGTCCCATTTTGGCAATTTATGTTTTTGTTTGTATAATGAAAACTTTTTTAGATCTCTTCTTGCTGTCATTCTATAGGGAGCGTCTGTTTACTTCCTGTGGACAGAAATCTGACTTGTTATATCACACAGCTCTGATTACTCTGATACTAACGAGTCGTGCACCTGTGTGACCATGGTCAGATTTCTGTCCTATGGAAGTAAACATAGAAGCTTTCTATAGTATGACGGCAAGCAGAGATCTAGAAAACTGAAGAATTGGTACAGAATACAATATTAATTTTTTTAGCTGAAATAAGAACTCCCCTTTTAAACTAATTAATTCAAATCAATCTTGGACTTGTGAACCCATTTTAGGGACACTTGGCATATACCCAGGTGTTAATCCAGTTAGCACCACTGATTAGGGGTTGTTCTTTTCCCTTTTTTTCTTTTCTTATGCATCCTAATAGAATAAGTTCCCTTACCCACAAACACATTTTCTCATACGTGCTGTCAGAGTTCACATTGGACAGACCTCTGGCTCATTGATGGCCTATTTTCAGCTTCCTTGAAACGTGTGTGAAAAAATTGACCACACTAGGAGTGCATCTTATTCAGCAAGTTTCACGTACAAACTGGATCAGAAAGCTGTGTTTTTTCTTTAACAGTGAATGATTGTATCACAGACTTAAGGCCCCCGACGCGGCTAACACTGTAAGATAAATCTGTTGTCCAGTCTGAGTTCACACTACTATTAGCCTACTTTTTGCCAGTATTTTTGGATGAGATGGGGCGGTGGGGGGTAGTGCAGGTATTTTTGGTGACAATGTAGAAATTAGTTTGTTAAATTTCCCCTCAAAGTAATTTATAACATTTTGAGCCATAACTGTTTTCAGGAAGCTGGGATCCCCTTTGCTTGACCGTTGTATACAAGGGACTAGTGGTGCATGTTGCTGACAATGATTTCACCTATTAAAGGGCTTGTTCTGGATTAGTGAAATGAATGCTACAGTTTCTTATTAAGCACATTGCCACAGATGGGTACTGGTGGGTGGCAATGATATTAGGAAGGCGTCCCTGCCCTTCTGCCGCTGCTGTCTGGAGTAGATTTGCACCGCACTCAAGAGTGAAAGTTTGCAGGCTGTAATGTGTGCATAAGACAAACTCTTCCGCTGGCTGTGCCTTGTCCTTTACTTCCACTTGCCATTGTGTTGGCATAAAAGGGGGAAATAATTTGCAAGCAGTGTACAAGCCCTGATAAATGTCCCCCGGTGACCTGCATTTGGCATTGAAGCAACATTCACTTAATGATATTGAAGCGCACACACAGGCCTTGTGACAAATGTATACACTCACCGGCCACTTTATTAGGTACACCATGCTAGTAACGGGTTGGACCCCCTTTTGCCTTCAGAACTGCCTCAATTCTTTGTGGCATAGAGTCAACAAGGTGCTGGAAGCATTCCTCAGAGATTTTGGTCCATATTGACATGATGGCATCACACAGTTGCCGCAGATTTGTCGGCTGCACATCCATGATGCAAATCTCCCGTTCACCACATCCCAAAGATGCTCTATTGGATTGAGATCTGGTGACTGTGGAGGCCATTTGAGTACAGTGAACTCATTGTCATGTTCAAGAAACCAGTCTGAGATGATTCCAGCTTTATGACATGGCGCATTATCCTGCTGAAAGTAGCCATCAGATGTTGGGTACATTGTGGTCATAATGGGATGGACATGGTCAGCAACAATACTCAGGTAGGCTGTGGCGTTGCAACGATGCTTAATTGGTACCAAGGGGCCCAAAGAGTGCCAAGAAAATATTCCCCCACACCAGGACACCACCACCACCAGCCTGAACCGTTGATACAAGGCAGGATGGATCCATGCTTTCATGTTGTTGACGCCAAATTCTGACCCTACCATCCGAATGTCGCAGCAGAAATCGAGACTCATCAGACCAGGCAACGTTTTTCCAATCTTCTACTGTCCAATTTCGATGAGCTTGTGCAAATTGTAGCCTCAGTTTCCTGTTCTTAGCTGAAAGGAGTGGCACTTCTGCTGCTGTAGCCCATCTGCCTCAAAGTTCGACGTACTGTGCGTTCAGAGATGCTCTTCTGCCTACCTTGGTTGTAACGGGTGGCGATTTGAGTCACTGTTGCCTTTCTATCAGCTCAAACCAGTCTGCTCATTCTCCTCTGGCATCAACAAGGCATTTCCGCCCACAGAACTGCCGCTCACTGGATGTTTTTTCTTTTTCGGACCATTCTCTGTAAACCCTAGAGATGGTTGTGCGTGAAAATCCCAGTAGATCAGCAGTTTCTGAAATACTCAGACCAGCCCTTCTGGCACCAACAACCATGCCACGTTCAAAGGCACTCAAATCACCTTTCTTCCCCATACTGATGCTCGGTTTGAACCATGGCCTGACCATGTCTATATGCCTAAATGCACTGAGTTGCCGCCATGTGATTGACTGATTAGAAATTAAGTGTTGCCTAATATTAGGTGTACCTAATAAAGTGGCCGGTGAGTGTATGTGGTCACTGATGATGTGTAAAACCCAACTTAAATGGAACCTATCAGCAGAAAATGACCTAATAAACCACTAGCAGTTTGCTGTCAAGTGGCTGCCAGATAATGCTTTCATGGCCCAGCATGATGGTATTACCCAAAATATGTACTTTGAAGTGAAATCTAAATTGGCAGAGAGCTCAGTGCTGAAGTCAAGCTCTCCCTGGCTCGGAATGGTCACCTTCGCTGCATCCAGGGACTACATTGAGCAGGTCTACTGTATGATGCCAATCACTGCAAAGGGGGCATTCTGAGAGGGTGACTTTATACGTAGAATTTACATATCACTTCAAATGTGATTTTCCGCTTCGTCCCCCATGACGGCCCAACCTGGAGGATGCCCCTTGACCTCTGCAGGGACAGGAAGAAGAGAGGTTAAATGCTCCCCCCCTTGCATCCTCCCGCCAGTGTTCTTCCTGTCCCTGCCGAGGCAGGACAAGAGAGGTGCCCTCTCTCCTCCAGGGGGGGGGGGGGGGGACGAAGTAAACTTACGGGTAGTCCTGGCTGGCTAAATCCCGGCGGGCTGGGGCGTTCGGTCGGCCTTGTGTCCTCCCTTTCGCCGCCCTTCCAGTCCGTTCGTCCTGGCCGCCGCTCCGCGATCCGTGTGTGAGCGCGCGGCGGCCGAAAAAACTACAATTCCCGGCGTCCTCGAGGTCCGATGACGACTTCCGGTCGCGACCGGAAGTGGCGGCTCACAGGACCGCAATGCATCCCTGGGAACGGGAGCACGGCGCAGGCGAAGTCTACAGGGGGATGGGCTCCCCATTAAGGTATTTAAGGTCACCTGGAGCAGGTAGTCTCGCTGATCTCAGGTCTAAGATCTGTGTGTGACGCTGCGGTGCTGGTTTCCTGTGCTGTGTATTTCTGAATTTTCCTGTGCGCTTCCACGGCTTTTATGATGGCTGACGAGGCAGACCCTACCTTCCTGCATCCTCCGGTTTCTGTAAGTGGGATTTTGTGCAGGTTTGGGTTTTTTACTGTGTGTAAAATAGTGGGTCATTTATTATCCTCCGCTTGCCCTTTCAGGAGAAAGACCAAGGGTCTAAAACGAAAGGCAAGGAGGATAAAGGGGATAAGACGAGCAGGTCTGAAAAACCCGAGAAAAGCCGGCTTAGAAAGTGCAACATGTGTGCCCACTCTATGTCCGACTCATACAAAAAGCCGATTTGCAAGTCTTGCATCGACAATTTTATGAGAGAGGAAAAGACATCCTTCTTAGACGAATTAAAGGGGTTTATCGAGGAGAAAATAAGTTCTTCAGTGGCCGCTGCTACGTCCAGGCCTCCACCGTGTAAAAAACCTAGAGTGGAGCCGGATTCTTCTATATCTGAGGGGGGGGATGATTCTGAAGCTCCCTCATGCTCATACGTAGAAGATGATGATCCTACGGACTCACAAAAAACAGAAGATTCACGTCATCTGTTTCAGTTCGAGGAACTCGATGGTCTCTTAAAAGCAATTAGACAGACCTTGGAAATCGAGGAGATTCTTCCCCCTAGATCTAAGGAGGAGGAACTATTTGGGGGATTGAAGGCAAAACGCCAGAGGGTGTTTCCCCTGAATGACACGTTAAAGGAGCTGGTTTCTGAGGAGTGGCAAGAGCCAGAAAAAAGGGTTATCGTGTCCAAAAACTTTAAAAAGAGACTTGTTTTTGAGCCCGAGGAGTCTAAAGTATGGGACACTTGTCCAAAGATGGATGTGCAAGTTACCAAAATAGTAAAGAAGACTGACCTTCCTTTTGAGGACGCGGCCCAATTAAAGGACCCTATGGACAGGAAGTCTGACTCCCTGTTGAGAAAGGCCTGGGAGACCTCCATGCTCAGTCTGAAAACTAACTTGGCTTCCACCTCAGTCGCAAGGAACTTGCTGTACTGGCTGAATGAGTTGGAATCCCACATCAAGGAAGGGACTCCGAGATCAACAATCTTGGAGAACTTTCCTTTGCTGAAATCTGCAACAGCCTTCCTCGCAGATTCTGCTGCCGAGGGAATTCGTTTCGCTTCAAAGGAGGGAGCACTTACTAACTCTACCCGACGGGCGCTGTGGCTAAAACAGTGGAACGGGGACATCAGATCCAAGGCAAAACTGTGCAGTCTTCCCTTCTCAGGGGAGTTTGTGTTTGGCCCAGAGTTGGATGCTATACTTGAGAGAGCATCAGATAAGAAAAAGGGCTTTCCTGAGAGATCGATACCCAAGAAGCAGCCCTTTCGAGACTTCAAAAGGGATTCCTACAAGGATAAAGGGAAAAGGGGACGCTGGAGCTACCCGAAAGGAGGTAAAGGGAGAGGGTTTCTGTTCTCCACCCCAACAGACCCTAATAGAAACAAAAAACAATGATGCCATAGTAGGGGGAAGGTTGCTGAGATTCAGAGGAGAATGGACAAAGGTCACTTCAAATCCCTGGGTCTTAGATATATTACTGCATGGTTACAACATCGAATTCCTCAGACTTCCCCCTACGAAATATATGCCACCTTCACCTTCCATGTCACTTACATCCCACAGTTTAATATGGCAAGAAGTAACTTCTCTTTTGTCTTCTGGAGTGATTATACCTGTTCCACAGGATCAAGAGAAATCCGGTTTTTACTCTTCTCTTTTTTTGGTAAAGAAACCGAACGGCACAAACCGACTAATCATCAACCTGAGAGGTCTCAACGAGTTTATCGTCTACCGGAAATTCAGGATGGAGTCGGTAAGATCAGCCACACACATTATTCACCAAGATGCATTAATGTGCACTATAGACTTAAAGGATGCATATTATCACATCCCTATACACCATTTCTCACAAAGGTTTTTAAGGTTTTCTGTCTTGTCTCCAGAGGGTGCTACTCTACACTTTCAATTCTGTGCACTCCCCTTTGGAATATCATCTGCACCAAGGACCTTTACAAAGGTGATGGCAGAGGTGGTGGCGTCTCTCAGACTACAGGACGTACTGATCGTCCCGTACCTAGACGACCTGCTCATTGTTGGCCAAGACAGGGGGAGCTTACTCTTCTCCAGAGATCTCACCCTAGAAACCTTAAAAAGACTGGGATGGATAGTAAACTACCAGAAGTCAGAACTTTCCCCAGCTACTGTGAGGAAATTCCTGGGTGTAAACCTGAACTCAGTTTACCAAATGTCGTTCCTTCCACAGGACAAGGGAGACCACATCAAGGATCTGATAACAAGGTTCAGGAGAAAATCAGTGATCTCTATCAGAGAAGCTATGAAGATTCTGGGCTCTCTAACAGCCTGCATCTCCTCGGTAGCCTGGTGTCAGGCCCATTCCAGAATACTCCAGGGATGGATCTTAAGATCCTGGAACAGAAAACAGGAGGATCTGGACAGGAAAATCCCAATCCCACCTGCCGTCAAGGAGGACCTGCTATGGTGGTTGGAAGACGGAAATCTGAGGAAAGGGATCTTCTGGTCAAACAGCCCTTACATCCCAATCCAGACAGACGCGAGCCAGAGGGGCTGGGGGGCAGTGATGCCTCAGCAAATTTCCCAGGGTACCTGGACAGAGGAGATTACAAGAAGGTCCTCAAATTTCCGAGAGTTGCAAGCAGTATGGGAAGCACTCAGCGCGAACACTCCTCTTCTTGCCCACCAACACCTCCTAATTCTATCAGACAATACAACTACGGTCTCCTACATAAAAAGACAAGGAGGAACCAGGTCTCCTCTCCTGAGTACCCTAGCTCGGAAAATATTTTTGTGGGCAGAACAACACACTCTGTCAATATCTGCCACTCATCTAAAAGGCACGGAGAATTCAAGGGCGGACTTTCTAAGCAGAAGAAAGATCCTACCAAACGAGTGGAGCCTCAAGGAGGAGATCTTCCAGCGGCTAACATCTTTGTGGGGTTATCCTCTAGTGGACTTGTTCGCAACAAGGGAGAATACCAAATGCCTGCATTATTTTTCTCTGGAAAAAGGGGAGAACAGGGAACGGCTGGACGCCTTCTCTCACTCCTGGGACATTCCGCTAGTCTACGCCTTCCCCCCAATTCCCCTGATCGCCAGGGTCCTGAGGAAAATATTTCAGGAAAATACCAGAGCCATCTTCATCTGCCCGAACTGGCCGAAGAAAAGCTGGTACCCACTCTTGAAGAAGATGTCACCAGAGAATCCAGTCATTCTTCCGCTATCAGAGGACCTACTACATCAGGGTCCAATCCATCATCCAAACCCAGGGAAATTACAGCTGTCTGCCTGGATCCTGAATCCAGCTTCTTAAGCTCTCAGGGACTCTCATCTGAAGTCATCAAGACCCTGAAGGCAAGTAGAAAACCAGTCACCTTTGCCATCTATCATAAGATATGGAAGAGGTTCTGTTCCTTCTGTAAGGACAGTCCACCTTCCCAAGCTAACCTTAATATTTTGCAGGTGCTTGAATTTCTTCAAAAGGGTTTGGAGTTGGGTTTGTCTACCAGCACCCTGAAGGTCCAGGTGTCGGCGCTTAGTGCCTTCTTCGACCAGCCTCTCATCGAGCACAGGTGGGTCAAAAGATTTATTAAAGCTGCCTCTAGGTTAAAGCCTCAGACTGTTAAAAAATCATCAGCATGGGACTTAACTCTAGTTTTGAATGCCTTAATGAAGGAACCATTTGAACCTATTGATTCCTCCAGTGTTAAAAACCTGACACTTAAGACAGTTTTCCTGATAGCCATCACTTCTGCTAGAAGGTTAGGTGAACTTCAGGCTATATCGATTAGGGAACCCTACATGAAAATTCTAGATGATAGAATTGTGTTGATGTTGGATCCAAATTTTGTTCCCAAGGTGGTTTCCGACTTTCATAGGAATCAGGAGATTATCCTACCCTCCTTCTGTGAGAACCCTTCTTCGGCAAGAGAACGCGAATGGAGTTCTTTGGATGTAAGACGTTCTGTCCTAAAATACCTACAAATTACAGAGGCCTGGCGTATTGACTCTAACCTTTTCATCCAATTCCAGGGGAAAAATAAGGGGAGGAAGGCGTCGAAGGCGACTATTGCAAGATGGCTGAGACTGGCAATTGCCTCATGTTACGACCTACAGAAAAGCCCGATACCAGCAGGAATCCGAGCTCACTGGACCAGGGCTATGTCCACATCTTGGGCGGAAAGAAGAGGAGCGTCACTAGATCAGATTTGCAGAGCTGCAACGTGGTCTTCATCCACTACATTCTCCAAGCATTATAGGCTGGACTTGCACTTGTCAAAAGACCTATCTTTTGGACGCAAGGTGTTACAGGCTGTAATCCCTCCCTAAAAAAGCTTACTAATTTTGTAAGTCTCCAGGTTGGGCCGTCATGGGGGACGAAGCGGAAATTGTGAATTAGATTACTCACCGGTAATTCTATTTCCGTTAGTCCACCATGACGGCCTATATATTTTCCCTCCCAGCTGGATTTCTTCCTTTCTTTGTATTATTATTTCCAGATAATTTTCCTTTGTATGTGGAGCAAACATACTAAATAAACCTGGTTGTATCTTCCTCAGCATGGTTATTTTGTAATCACTGGCGGGAGGATGCAAGGGGGGGAGCATTTAACCTCTCTTCTTCCTGTCCCTGCAGAGGTCAAGGGGCATCCTCCAGGTTGGGCCGTCATGGTGGACTAACGGAAATAGAATTACCGGTGAGTAATCTAATTCACAATTTCTGGATAATGCCCCCTTGCTGGACAATGATAGAAACATGATCTGGAGGATGTTTACCTGTTTCACAACATATTGGTAATGGTTTATTAGGTAAAGTTCTGCTGAGGGGTATATGACATATGCATTAGACACTAATAATTTGCTTCTGTATGAAGTATGTACAGTCTTTTAAAAACAATATTTTTACTTTTTTTCTTCAGGTGGCCTGATGTTTACATTGGTCTAAGTACCATGGGGGAAAACATGACCATAAAGAATATTCAGAGAGCCCTGGATTACAGCTTTCAGTCGCTTCACAACTGCCGGACACAACAGAACTCTGTGCACAGTCCAAGTTCTCGCTCCCCCAAAAGTATTGAACTAATGACCCACCCAGGCTACCCCAGTGTGTCATCTGAAGGCGGCTGCGGGGAGGGCCCTGATGACTTTTCTCAGTCTTGGGAAAGATTACATGAGATGAAAGTCCTTAAAGATCCATTATTGCATAGTTATTATAGTGAAAGGGGTATACATCTATGTGCATTTAGAGACCTATGATACATGTTCGTGCTGTGCCTTTTGTTTATCAGCAAATGTGTTCTCATGCAAAAAGACTAGTTTTTTTTTTTTGTTTTGCAAAGAACTCAGGGAAGATATTTAATGAAGTAGTTTTTTACGTATATATTCAGCAAAGGATCTTCTATTGACCTTGACCATGACATCTGTAACAATTACAATTGGTGCTGCTGTTCTGTTGGGCACATGCTCTTGACCATACAACGTTGAGGGTATCTTCAAACAGCTTTGGCTTGTTTCTGATGTGTGCACTGCTGCCATAGCCAGGGAACAGAGCTCAACCTTTGCAGTGCAAAGGAATAAGGGACATGTTACTTCCTAAGAGACATGGTGCAGATTAAAAAAGCACAGTGGAAATGTTTTCATGTGTATGGGATTGTCATTAATCCCATATGTGTCTGTATTATGCTGCAGATTGGCCACACCGTAAGTCTGCAGCTAATTTGGAATAGGATGACCTTAACCAGTTGATGCTCCATGACATACTATTGGCATGGAGATCGACTGATTGTGCTCTTTGTCGTCATAGTATGTCATGGACCTGATCCTAGTTCAGATCATCACTGAGCTGAACTGTCATTAGGAAACACAGGGTGTCAGCTGTCAATTACGCTTGTGTTAACACTTTAAATGCCTGCAGGTGGATTCCCTGCCCTATTGGAGAGCTTTTTTTTGGAGGGGGGGGTGGATTGGGGATTGGTGCTATGGCAATCCTGGGGTCTGATCTAAGACCCCAGGGCTGTCCTTAGTAAATGCCTGTAAGGTCGTATTACAGACATCACCTTACATGCTCTGGCTCAAATTTACTTAGGACCTTGTGTCAGTTTTCTGTTGGACTATGCACATTCTTTTCAGTGCAAACTGCTTGCACATGTGTTTAGAAGTGCCTGTGTCGCATGCAACTTTTTTTTTTTTGTCACAGTTGTACTATTCTTCATGCGACACAAATTTCTGCCCTGAAATGGGTGTTCTGGTTTTCATGCAAAGTCTGGCAGAAGTGTGTTTCGCACCATATGTTAAAGGTGCCCAAAAAAACTAACGTGGTGCACCCTGTCGGGGCAGTGCAAAACATGCACCAGAAATCATGAATTTGGCGCACACTACTAAAAAAAAAGTGCAAATGCCACCTGTGTAAATGTGGGTCACTATGTCAACCTATGCATCAGTGTTGCAGGGTATTATAATGAACGGGCAATCAAATGATGGATTGTTAATGTCCCATAGTGGGGCAAGAAAAAAAAAAAAGAAAAAAATGGTTTTAACCCCTTTCTGTTGCGCGCTGTAATGGGAGTTATTTGACAATAGTGCACCGGCCTGTCCATCACAAGACCATGGACAGATCTCATTGCATTGGAAGTAAACAATGAAGCTTATTATAGATTCGCAGCAAGCAGAGATCTAAAAAACTGTAAGGAATAAATACAGAAAGTATATTGGTGAACTGTATGATTTTTCTTTACACAAACCATATCAAATATTTGGTGAAAGTGGAAAACCCCTTCAAATGGCCTTCATTTTATAAAATGGTCAAACAGACGTTTTTATTTTAGAAGTCATGTGATAATTAGAATATCATTTTTTAATCAATTTTATGGCACTTTAGTTGAAAAAAAAAAAGCAAAAACTGAGTGACATTTCTTACAGATACCAAATGAGTGCATACTAGTATGTGTGTGATTATGATACACGTGATTCACATTAAACTTTCTATTTAAATTAAATTATCTCTTCAAATTTACTACAGTGTTTTTCAAAAGCATGGGAAAGAAAGGAATCAAATCTAAAATAATAACCATATACGAAGAACAAAGACTAATGGGAGATATTTACCTGGCATCAGAATGCATCTTAACTAATGTTTAAAGGAAATCTACCATCAGAAATGTGCATGATAAACCAGGGACACTTACGCATGGATCCAGGCCCCGTGACTAGTTCTCTTATTATATTTGTTATCATGCCCTTCGTACTTCTAAAATCAACTTTTTGAAAGACCTGGGGGGTCTTATCTGAGACCCTCCATGCTCTGGCTTCACAGACTGTTACACTGTCTTCCCCTCCCTCTGCTGGATCTTCCTCTACTGCAGTGAGATTACATCTGCCACAGAGTGGGAGGGGAGTGCTCCTGCACAGCCTATCCCTGGTTTATCATGCTTCATTTTGATGCTAGATTTCCTTTAAGACACTTTTACAACTTAAATTGTAACAGAATTTTAAATTTGTCTGTTAAATTGTTGTGTATGAATTGCAAAGACAACATGTCTGTGCCTTATGTGACATAGGTTTAATGGTACAAAAATAAAGATCAAAGAAAACTTCAAAGTTCACACCTTATTTCATAGTATCATAGTTTATAGGGTTGAAAAAAAGACACATGTCCATCAAGTTCAACCAAGGAAGGGAAGGGATTGGAGGAGAAGGGATTTAGGGGAAACTTTTCTATGTAACATAACCATCAATGTTATTAAGGTGTAAAAAGGCATCTAGACCCTTCTTGAAGCTCTCTGCTGTCCCTGCTGTGACCAGCGCCTGAGGCAGGCTATCCCACAGATTGACAGCTCTCATAGTAAAAAAGCCCTGTTGCCTCTGGTGATTAAACCTTGACAGTCACATGGCGGCTACTCAGTGCATTTAGGCATGTAGACATGGTCAAGACAATCTCCTACAGTTCAAACTGAGGATCAGTATGGGGAAGAAAGGTGATTTGAGGGCCTTTGAACGTGGCATGGTTGTTGGTGCCAGAAGGGCTGGTCTGAGTATTTCAGAAACTGCTGATCTCCTGGAATTTTCACGCACAACCATCTCTAGGGTTTACAGAGAATGGTCCGAAAAAGAAAAAACATCCAGTGAGCGGCAGTTCTGTGGGCAGAAATGCCTTGTTGATGCCAGAGGTCAGAGGAGAATGGGCAGACTGGTTCGAGCTGATTGAAAGGCAACAGTGACTCAAATCGCCACCCGTTACAACCAAGGTAGGCAGAAGAGCATCTCTGAACGCACAGTACGTCGAACTTTGAGGCAGATGGGCTACAGCAGCAGAAGACCACACCGGGTGCCACTCCTTTCAGCTAAGAACAGGAAACTGAGGCTACAATTTGCACAAGCTCATCGAAATTGGACAGTAGAAGATTGGAAAAACGTTGCCTGGTCTGATGAGTCTCGATTTCTGCTGCGACATTCGGATGGTAGGGTCAGAATTTGGCGTCAACAACATGAAAGCATGGATCCATCCTGCCTTGTATCAACGGTTCAGGCTGGTGGTGCTGGTGTCATGGTGTGGGGAATATTTTCTTGGCACACTTTGGGCCCCTTGGTACCAATTGAGCATCGTTGCAACGCCAAAGCCTACCTGAGTATTGTTGCTGACCATGTCCATCCCTTTATGACGACAATGTACCCAACATCTGATGGCTACTTTCAGCAGGATAATGCGCCATGTCATAAAGCTGGAATCATCTCAGACTGGTTTCTTGAACATGACAATGAGTTCACTGCACTCAAATGGCCTCCATAGTCACCAGATCTCAATCCAATAGAGCATTTTTGGGATGTGGTGGAACGGGAGATTCGCATCATGGACGTGCAGCCGACAAATCTGCGGCAACTTTGTGATGCCATCATGTCAATATGGACCAAAATCTCTGAGGAATGCTTCCAGAACCTTGTTGAATCTATGCCACGAAGAATTGAGGCAGTTCTGAAGGCAAAAGGGGGTCCAACCCGTTACTAGCATGGTGTACCTAATAAAGTGGCCGGTGAGTGTATATTAAATAGCCAAGCACAGAACCTTGGGGTACACCACTTATAACTGGTGACCATTCTTGGTAGGAATCATTGACCAAAACTCTCGATCTTTCAGCCGGTTTTCAATTGCAAATTATTCCTGCCAAACCAATAGACCCCGGCATTTAACGTCCCTTCTGGGGGTCTTTCCCCCACAATGCCCCCCCCTGCTGTCTTTGGGGGGGGGGGGGGGGGGCGATCGTTGCTATGGCAGCCCTGGGGTCAGGACCCCAGTGCTGCATGCTTGCAGTGCCTGAAAGATGGCGTAGATGACATCACCTTAAAGGCACAATGTCAGCCTATACATGTGCAAAGACTGACACTGTTAATACTCTGTCATACATCAGTATTGCAGGATATTATCATCTGATTGCTTGTTCATGTCCCAACAGTGAAAAAGTAAAAAAAAACCCCTTATCCAATAAAAAAATAAAGCAATAAATCAATAAAAATGCCCATAAGTACCATAACATATAAAGAGACATATAACACAAAAAAAAGTCTTAATCATAACACAAACCCCACATATATAGTATCACCGCGTCCGTAACAATCAGTAGAATAAAACTAAATCATTATTGAACGTGCACGAAGAATGCTGTAAAAAAAAAAAACACAAAAATGACAATAATTATGATTTTTACCTATTAAATTCCACACAAAAAGCAATAAAGTGATACAAAAACATATCTACTTCAGAATGATACCGTTGCAAATTACAACATGTCCCGCAAAAGAACAAGCCATCAACGGGCTCCATAGCTACAAAAGTAAAAATGTTATGCCACTTGGAAGACGGCAGTGCAAAAATTATAGATTTTTTCCCCACATTAGGGTTTTATTTGGCAAATTTAGTAAAACGTAAAAAAAAATATTAATGTCTGGTATCCCCGTAATTGTATCGATCCATAGAATAAAGATAACATGATTCTTAGGCTATACTGTGAACACGAAAAAAAAAAAAAAAGTAAATCATCCAGTACAGAATCGATGCTTTTCTACTCCTGCCCTTAAAAAAAAGTTCCTAAATTTTCAACAATGGGGGCTACCAACACTAAAATGGTAACACTCGAAAAAGTATCTCATCTCGCAAAAAAATGCCATCACATGGCCCCAATAACAAAAAAGCAAAAATTTTATAGCCTGCCAAAGGGGCAAATGAACAAAAGTAAAATCCTGGCAGCTGCAGGGTGCTCCTTCTCTCTTGTGCCTCGCTGTGCACCCATAAAACAAGGAACAAGGTCTCTATACTCGGGAGAAATTGCATAACAAATTGTATGGTGAGTTTTCTCTTTTTATGTTTTGGGAAAGTGTAAATTTTAGGTCTAAATGAATGTATAACCGACAAAATTTGACCATTCAAAATTTTCCCCTCCATTTTGATTCAATTACTATGAAGATTTCAAGAGGTTAACAATCTTCCTAATAGATTGTTTGTTAGTTTCTGATAGTTTGGGGGGTGCAGATTTGAAAATGGGTTGATTTATATAGGAGGTTTTTTATGTTAAATATGTAAAATTTCATTCAAAACCGTATTTATCCCCAAAATAGTCAATTTACAGAAAATCTATATTCGATTTGTAAGCCGCGTGACATCGAAAAAATTATCCAAAAATTATGCAATGGTATGTAGATTTCGAAAATTTTTCCAAACAAATTCATAATTTTTTTTCTTTTTTTTTTTTTTTAAATAAACGAAAAGCTTATCATCCGCAATTTACCACTAAAATGAAATACAGCATGTGAGGAAAAAACTATATCAGAATCGTTTAGATAAGTAACAAAGTGCAAACTAGAGATGAGCGAGCACTAAAATGCTCGGGTACTCGTTATTCGAGACGAACTTTTCCCGATGCTCGAGTGCTCGTCTCGAATAACGAGCCCCATTGAAGTCAATGGGAGACTCGAGCATTTTTCAAGGGGACCAAGGATCTGCACAGGGAAGCTTGGCCAAGCACCTGGGAACCTCGGAAAAGGATGGAAACACCACGGAAATGGACAGGAAACAGCAGGGGCAGCATGCATGGATGCCCCTGAGGCTGCTTAATCGCACCATTATGCCAAAACTATGGGCAACAGCATGGCAATGACAGAGTGACCGAATGAGGCTAGATAGCATCTAAAACATCCAATAATTGACCCTGACACTACAGGGGACTATGCAGAGGCAGCGGCAGCGGCAGCAGCGGCAGGCTAGAGAGTGTCTTGGCAACATACCCCAAATGGACTCAGGCTTAAAACCAATGGGTGGCAGAGAGGAACCAAAGGAGGTGAGCAAGAAGCGCTCAAATAATATCGGTAAATGATAAAAGTTTGCCAGTATATTTTGTGGATTACACAGCAGGGTGGCGACAAAGTTAACAAGTTTGATGAGGAAGCCATGAAAACAACCCAAAATTCTGCCTGACACAGCTCGTTTGATAAGGGGACCATGTATGGAGGCAGTGAACTAGTAGTAGATTAAAGGTGCTGCAATTAAAACTATGTTAGTTGGATCTTGGGATGGAGCTGGCGCTCCGCTGCCAGGCGAGCTTTCGCCAATCCAAGCCCCTGTCTCTAGGCTACTCCCCAAACAGCACTTCTTTTTTCAACTTACATTTTTATTTTTCCAAAAGAAGAGTTACAAACAATCATGTTCAATCACTAAAACATAGTATTACCAGATTGGTATAAGCATATACCGCACATCAATACATAAAGTAATAGTTAGGTCACGCAGGACCTCTTGTAGGTGGTGTAGAAGTCGAATAAAACAGGCAGCTTTAAATGACTCACTAAATAGCAGGAGAGTAAGGAGCAAAGTCCAGTTCTTATGTGAAAAAGAATAAAGTCTTTCATTCGAGCTCAATCTCTTTTGCTGCGTTACTTTATGTAAGAGAAGTATAAAGAAAAAAAGTAAAAAGAGACCAAAGGTCCAACTTATCAACACATTAAATGTCAACACAAAACAGAACATACTATATCCATGGATCCCATTCCTAAATTAAGATTCTAGTAGCTAAACCATAGGTAGGTTGTCTCCAATAGTATCCCAAGGGGACCAAATTTTGAGGAACTTGTCCGAATTTTCGTGCAGCGAGGCAGTCATATGTTCTAGAGTTCGTATATGCCTAATGCGGGAATAAAGATCTAGCATTGAGGGCGGTGCAGGACGTCTCCAGTGCAACGAGATCAGGGTCTTTGCAGCACACAGAATATGGAGGAGCAGTTTTGACTGCATTTTACCCATCTCCGGGGGAGGAAGCCCTAGCAAAAACACAATTGGGTCTCTACACAAACTTATCTCTAGTACCCTTTCTATTACTAATCGAACCTTGTCCCAAAAAGGTTGAATAGCCCCACATTCCCAAAAGATGTGGTATAGGGTGGCGTCTGGGGCTTTGCACCTCCAGCAGATATCTGGGATGTTTGGATCCATTTTGTGTAAAAGCGCCGGGGTGTGGTACCAATGCATCAAGATTTTATACTGGTTTTCTTTGTATATAGTGGACAAAGAACCTTTCGGGGCCTTATCCCATATCTTTTTCCAATCCAATATCGAAAGTGTCTTACCCAGCCAGTCCTCCCATTTAGTCATGTACGCATGTTTATCTGAATTCGGGTATGTCTGGGCCATGAGCAAGACGTATAAATCTGAGATAAGTCCTCTAGACGCCGAACCCCTAAGACAGATCCGCTCAAATTCTGTAAGATCCGGTATTATGGGAGATTGTAGTATAGATATACAATATTGGTAGATCTGTGGGTACGTAGTTGCGGCGGGGGCAAACTGATCAGATGCACTGCTGAGGTCTGATAGCTTAAGGAGGTTCTTGGTAGTTGGGTGTGTCAGGTCCCTAATCTGGAAAATTTTCATCGGCCTCCAAAAATTTACAAAGTCTGGTTTGAGACTTTGGGGTAGACCCGGTGTATATAGAAACGGGGTAAGAGGCGACTTCAAAGTAGCAAGAGAATATCTGATGCGACATCTTCTCCAAACCTCTCTAGTAAACGCTATGGGACCTAAAAGGGAATGTGTAGGAATTTCCAATGGTGGCCCCCATATCAATGCAGCGGGATGAGCGGGAGCTAACCAGAGCTTCTCAATTTCTGTCCACTTATTGAAGGCCGCCAGTGAAGTCCAGGATACTATGTGTCTTAGATGAGTAGCATAATAATACACCGCTATATCAGGTAGTCCCAGACCCCCTCGTGACTTAGGTGCTGTTAAGACTGTTTTTGAAATCCTATGTCTCTTGGAGTTCCATATAAAATCCAAGAACAGTGATTGGATTTGCCTCAGAGTGCTAACTGGCACCCTCACTGGGAGAGTTTCAAAAAGATATAAAAATCTGGGAAGTATTGACATTTTTATAGCCGCTATTTTACCTAGCATAGAGAGGTTTAGAGTACGCCAGCTTTGTAGCTGCTTCCTCACATCTTGAATTAAGGAGGGGAAGTTTTCTTTGTATAGCGAGTTATATGATGCGGTAAGTTTTATCCCCAGGTATTTTATGGAGGTCAAGTTCCAAGTATAATGAAAGTTGTCCTCTAAAGAGCTTAATAATGTGGGGGATAGATGCACTGGCAATGCCTCTGATTTAGTCTGGTTAATTTTGTATCCAGAGACATTACTATATTCCTCGATTTCAGTGTTTAGGTTCGGGAGTGACATGAGGGGGTCAGTGATAGTGAGGAGCACATCATCCGCAAACAGAGCTATTTTGAACTGCTTGTCCCGTACCTCAATGCCCTTAATGTCTGGGTTGTTTCTGATGCGTGCTGCTAAGGGCTCAATGCTTAAAACATATAATAAAGGGGATAGAGGACAGCCTTGACGAGTGCCATTATTAATTGTCAGGGAATTTGAATGGGCATGCGGTAGTCTAATTTGCGCTGTAGGGAAAGAATAGAGATTAGACAGGGCGTTCAGAAATGGTCCGCGGAAACCAAAGTGTGTTAATGTCCGAAACATGTAATGCCAATTTAATCGGTCAAATGCCTTTTCAGCATCTAGACTCAACACTAAGGCTTCTGATTTGGTTTTCTGCACCAGATCTATCAGATCAATGGTGCGGCGAGTGTTATCGCCTGCCTGTCTATACCGGACAAACCCCACTTGGTCCTTATGTACCAGGTGCGGGAGCCATTCACTTAATCTGCTAGCTAGAAGCTTAGTAAAGATCTTAAGATCTGTATTTAATAAGCTAATGGGCCTATAGCTGGAGCATTCTGAAGGGTCCTTGCCTTGCTTAGGGATAACTGTAATATGTGACGTCAACATTGTTTGGGGGATCGCCTCGCCTTTAAGAAATTTGTTGAATAATTCCACCATGTGAGGCAAAAGAAGTGGCAGAAAAGTCTTGTAGTAGAGGTACGTAAATCCGTCCGGGCCTGGGGCCTTATTTCCCGGCAAATCTCCTACCACTTCCTCTATCTCCTCCGGCGTCACCACTCTGTTTAATTGGGTTAGGGCCTCTGTAGTTAGACGGGGTAGAGAACACTGGGAGAGATATTGATCTAGTTTTATTCGCCGTTCAGGGGATGACGAAGGTAGTGTGGATGGCAGTGAGTAGAGGCTAGAATAATAAGAGTGAAAAAGCTCAGCAATCTTAGCGGGATGATAGTGTAGGGTGCCGCTTCTATCTTTAATGTGATAAGGTGTCTGGTTAACCATCTTATTTCGTAGCTGGCGAGCCAGCATCGTGTGCGCTTTATTCCCAAATTCGTAAAACCTACGTTTGGAGAATTTGATCATGCGTTCGACATCTAACAGGTCTAGCTCTCTTATTCTCGAGCGGAGCACCAAGATCTTCCTAAGTAGAGAATGTGTGGGGTGAGACGTGTAATCCCTCTCCGCTTGGCGTAATTGCTGTTTAAACTTAGAGTAATTCAAAAGTCTATCTCTCTTTAATTTAGAAGCCAGTGATATTGCCTCTCCTCTAAAGACCGTCTTATGTGCTTCCCATAAAATCGGGACCGAAGGTGCTGTTGGGGTGTTTTCTTTAAAATAATTAACCAAGACTGTCCGCAAGGTTTCCCTGGAAGGCACTGACGTTAAAAGTGTATCATTTAGCCGCCAGTGCGTTGTTTTAGAAAGGGCATCTTCCAGTTGTATATCTACGACGACTGGGGCGTGATCAGACCATGTAATGTGGCCTATAGTTGCCAAATGCATGGCTTTTAGGGCAGGGTAATTACCAAAAAAATAATCAATCCTAGAATGAGTTCTATGAGGCTGGGAATAGAAGGTGTACTCTTTGGCGGTAGGATTATTTACCCGCCATAGGTCATACAGGGAGTGCTTACGAATTAATTGACGGAAACGTAATGCAAGTGATTTCACACTCTGTGGCGTTGAACGTGCAGGAAGGGTCAGGCGATCCGCAGTGTCTGAAAAAAATGGTATTGAAATCACCCCCTAGTAAGAGTACTTCATTCTGGGTCGAGTATAATTTGGAGAGAACCTTAACAAGGAAGGGCACCTGACGGTTATTGGGGGCATAAACATTGCATAGGGTTACATTGAGATCACATATGGTACCCCTAAGAATAATGAAGCGACCTTGGGGGTCAACCTCACTATCCACTAGTTGGAAGGGACATTGGCTGGATATCAGTATAGCTACTCCCGCTTTCTTTTTTGTGGGTGCATGTGCCATATAGGCTATTGGGAACCAATGTTTAGCGAAATGGAAGGATCCTGATGCTGTAAAATGTGTCTCTTGGAGGAAGACTATATCAGCTTTAGCGTGTCTTATTTCTTTAAGTGCTAGTCGCCTCTTGGCATCTGAGTTAAGGCCTTTCACGTTTAGAGAGAAGACTTTAACCATTTTCAAAGTAGTGAGGCCTGTGAGCTTTGTAGATGAAAAGTAGAGCAGATGGAAACTCGGCTATGGGGTCTCCCGGGGGAACCCAGCCGAATACTGTTTCCACTCTACGCTTATGGGCACTGGAGAACAACCTATAGAGGGATCCATGGATGTACCTTAAAATCAAATAACAACTTTCAATTAAGAACAACATAAGAACAAAAAGTGTGAATAGCGAGGGAGGCCTACTGCCATTCTCGCTGCGAATCCTCCCTAAAACAGTAACAAAGCACAAGAGGAATGTCAGCTCCTCAGCGAAGGAGCGAAGACTGTCAGGAGGATTCACTTCGGGGGGAAAATCACAACCGATTGTCAACATAGTATAGAATAATCTATCTTTAACCACTGAGTTTCACCCGGGCCTTATGATAAGGGCCTAGCTGGGGACCATTTAAGCAGAGGGGAGGTCAAAGAAAGTAAGGAGGTATATATTGGTTAAGAAATATACACAAAAGATCCAAGTATACGATACATTTAACCCACCATACATTTGAAATATACCCATACTAACAGATCAAGGCATAGCGAATAGGTCAAAGAGAAACATCGACATAGATACTTATCGCCCCGTTGGAGGCCTTCGGTCCGGGGCTTTCTGCTTCTTCTTAGGTGGATGGGCTGGTTGCCAAGTTGGAGACAACATTGGTGTCGCTGGCTGCTGAGGCCAATCAGGGAGGTCAGGCGGGTCAATCTGGAAGGTCTCGCAGAAGTCCTGCAGGTCCTCCGGGAAGCGGAGGGTGGCAGAGAATCCATCTTTTCTAGCCGTCAAGCTGAAAGGGAACCCCCAGCGGTATGGTATTCCTTTATCTCGTAGCATGTCCAGAAGAGGTTTGATGGCTCTGCGTTGTTGGAGCGTAATCCAAGAGAGATCTTGAAATAGTTGGAGCCGAGAGCCAAGGAAAGATACTGATTTGAGTTGTCGAGAGCGTTTCATAATTTCCTCCTTGGTCTCAAAGTCAGTAATATGACAAATAACATCCCTAGGGGGACCGATTGTTTTCGGGCGAAGTGCCCTATGAGCTCTGTCCATTTTTAATGGAGTCTCCGGTGGTCTATCCAGGATCATATTAAACAGCCGTTGCAGGTAACCATGTATGTTCTCTTCGCCTTGCTGTTCTGGAATGCCCCGTATTCTAATGTTGTGCCGGCGTCCCCTGTTGTCAAGATCTTCTACATGGCGTTTCAGATCCCTAATAGTTGAAGCTTGCTCAGTCATTTGATGTTGTAAGGTCGAGATTACTGCCCGGGCAGCGTTATGATCATCTTCCAGTGTGTCCACTCTTTGCGCCACCTGCTGTACATCTTTATGAACTGCTGCAATTTCTTGCCTGCAGGTTTCCTTGACTTCATCAATCAGCTCTCTAAAGTCCTTTTTAGTGGGCATTTGTTGGATATAGAGCCAAAGTGGGTCTTGGAGAGGTGGAGACAGCTGAGACAAGGAGGATAGAGGGATAGGCGATAATACTTGAGGCGTAGATGGTGGACTACAGCTCTTGTGTAAATCAGGAGGCAGCTGTGGTGAGCATGCCAATAGGACATTATTAAGCGTTTCCCTGACAGCTGCAATTCCTGGAGAGTTTCTTTCATCTTCCCCTTGAGATAGAGAGGGTGAGGACGGCATGGAAGGCTGGTGTGCAAGTGAGGTCCATTCTATGGCTGGGGCAATCGTCTCCATACCCTCCACTGTGAAAGTTGGACCTGGTGTAGGGGGTGTAAGGGAGGGGGCTGGAGACCTCCGGTGAGCCGGGTCACCCCCCTGCGGTATAGACGGCTGGGAGCTTTGTTTATCTCCTGGGCGCAGTTCAGGAGAACCCCCCTCTATATTGCCAGGGCACTTACTAGATGTATATTGTGCCTCTGCTGGCAGGGGGGCTGTGGGGGGGCATGGTGGTGTCTTCCCCCCCACAATCGGGCTCAGCAGGGCCTCACAGTAGGAAGCGCATGGTAAGCGCTGCTGCAGGGGAGAGGGGGAGGGTGCCTGCTCACCGCTCTGAGTTGCGGGCGCCATCTTGGATCGCGGCGCCGGGACTTCCACCGCTCTTTTTTTAAAGAAATCCGCCGCGGAATGCGGCGTCCCCGGCCTCTCCTGGCTCCTCGAGAGGCGTGTCGGCTGCCCCCGTCGTCCTCCCATGTGTGGGTGAGCGTTGGCCCGCTAATTTAATTCAGATTTGCCCCGGGTAGTGGAGCGCTCAGTGGGACACGTCTGTTCCCTTCAACATCCGGTCACGCCCCCCTCCCAAACAGCACTTCTAAGAACCTTTTGTATAAGATCAAGTGTAGTAGCGTTCTTATAAGTTTAGGATATGGCGGGTGAGGGGAATGTAAACAGATGCGCAAGAAGCGCTGAAATAATATTGGTAAATGATAAAAGTTTGCCAGTATATTTTGTGGATTACACAGCAGGGTGGCGACAAAGTTAACAAGTTTGATGTGGAAGCCATGAAAAGAACCCAAAATTCTGCCTGACACAGCTCGTTTGATAAGGGGACCATGTATGGAGGCAGTGAACTAGTAGTAGATTAAAGGTGCTGCAGTTAAAACTATGTTAGTTGGATCTTGGGATGGAGCTGGCGCTCCGCTGCCAGGCGAGCTTTCGCCAATCCAAGCCCCTGTCTCTAGGCTACTCCCCAAACAGCACTTCTAAGAACCTTTTGTATAAGATCAAGTGTAGTAGCGTTCTTATAAGTTTGGGTTCTGGCGGGTGAGGGGAATGTAAACAGATGCGTAAGAAGCGCTGAAATAATATTGGTAAATGATAAAAGTTTGCCAGTATATTTTGTGGATTACACAGCAGGGTGGCGACAAAGTTAACATGGAAGCCATGAAAACAATCCAAAATTCTGCCTGACACAGCTCGTTTGATAAGGGGACCATGTATGGAGGCAGCTATATGGACTACTTTTGGAGGCAGCTATGGCGATGACGTGTGGAGGTAGCAATGGAGACAACGTGTGAAGGCAGCTAAAAAGACGACGTGTGGAGGCTGCTATGGAGACAATTTAATTTGGATAGTGCCTGTATGTGGCAGTCCAAAAAAGTTTTCAAACCAGAGGAGCAGGTAGCTGGTCCTCCAGAAAAATTACATAGATTGAGTGCCTGTATGTGGCAGTCCAAAAAAGTTTTCAAACCAGAGGAGCAGGTAGCTGGTCCTCCAAAAAGATTAAATAAATTGAGTGCCTGTATGTGGCAGTCCAAAAAAGTTTTCAAACCAGAGGAGCAGGTAGCTGGTCCACCAGAAAAATTACATAGATTGAGTGCCTGTATGTGGCACTCCCAAAAATTGTTTAAAACAGAGGACAGGGTAGTTGGCCCTCCAGAAAAATTAAATACATAGAGTACTATAGCCAGAGCCAGTTGGCCCTGGCAAAAAAATAGCCAGTTTCCTCTGCTTTACTGTACAAAGAGTAGGAGAAGGAGGACAATGAGGAGGAGGAGTGCATACATTATTCAGGTTCAGCTTCTTTCACCTGGTGGAGAATGGAAATGCGGAGAAATCCGGGCTTTATTCATCTTGATAAGCGTCAGCCTGTCAGCGCTGTCAGTCGACAGGCGTGTACGCTTATCGGTGATGATGCCACCAGCTGCACTGAAAACCCGCTCGGACAACGCGCTAGCGGCAGGGCAGGCAAGAACCTCCAAGGCGTACAGCGCCAGTTCGTGCCACATGTCCAGCTTTGAAACCCAGTAGTTGTAGGGAGCTGTGTGATCATTTAGGACGATGGTATGGTCAGCTACGTACTCCCTCACCATCTTTCTGTAAAGATCAGCCCTACTCTGCCGAGACTGGGGACAGGTGACAGTGTCTTGCTGGGGTGACATAAAACTGGCAAAGGCCTTGTAAAGCGTACCCCTGCCAGTGCTGGACAAGCTGCCTGGTCGCCTACTCTCCCTCGCTACTTGTCCCGCAGAAGTACGCCCTCTGCCGCTAGCGCTGTCAGAAGGGAAATACTGTTTCAGCTTGTGCACCAGGGCCTGCTGGTATTCATGCATTCTCACACTCCTTTCCTCTCCAGGGATGAGAGTGGAAAGATTTTGCTTGTACCGTGGGTCCAGGAGAGTGAATACCCAGTAATCGGTGCTGGAATAAATTCTTTGAACGCGAGGGTCACGGGATAGGCAGCTTAGCATGAAATCTGCCATATGCGCCAGAGTCCCAACGCGCAAGAATTCACTCCCCTCACTGGCCTGACTGTCCATTTCCTCCTCCTCAAACTCCTCTTCTTCTGCCCATACACGCTGAACAGTGAAGGACTGAACAATGGTCCCCTCTTCTGTCTCGCCAACATTCTCCTCCTCTTCCTCCTCATCCTCCTCCACCTCCTCCGATATGCTCTGAGAAACAGACCTAAGGGTGCTTTGGCTATCAACAAGGGAATCTTCTTCCCCCATCTCTTGTGACGAGCGCAAAGCTTCCGACTTCATGCTGACCAGAGAGTTTTTCAACAGGCCAAGCAGCGGGATGGTGAGGCTGATGATGGCGGCATCACCACTGACCATCTGTGTTGACTCCTCAAAGTTACTCAGCACCTGACAGATATCAGACATCCACGTCCACTCCTCATTGTAGACTTGAGGAAGCTGACTGACCTGACTACCAGTTCTGGTGGAAGTTGACATCTGGCAGTCTACAATCGCTCTGCGCTGCTGGTAAACTCTGGATAACATGGTTAGTGTTGAATTCCACCTCGTGGGCACGTCGCACAACAGTCGGTGAGCGGGCAGTTGGAGGCGGCGCTGCGCTGCCCTGAGAGTGGCAGCATCTGTGCTGGACTTCCTGAAATGCGCACAGATGCGGCGCACCTTCGTGAGCAAATCAGACAGATTGGGGTATGTCTTGAGGAAACACTGAACTATGAGATTTAACACATGGGCCAGGCATGGCACATGTGTCAGTCTGCCGAGTTGCAGAGCTGCCACCATGTTACGGCCGTTGTCACACACAACCATGCCTGGCTTCAGGTTCAGCGGTGCCAGCCACAGATCAGTCTGCGCCGTGATGCCCTGTAATAACTCTTGGGCGGTGTGCCTTTTATCGCCTAGGCTCAGCAGTTTGAGCACCGCCTGCTGTCGCTTAGCGATGGCACTGCTGCTGTGCCTAGAGCTACCGACTGATGGCGCCATGCCCACGGATGGTAATACAGAGGAGGAGGGGTGGGAGGAGGAGGAGGCATAGTAGGCCTTTGAGACCTGGACCGAGGTAGGCCCCGCAATCCTCGGCGTCGGCAGTATATGACCAGCCCCAGGGTCAGACTCGGTCCCAGCCTTCACCAAGTTAACCCAATGTGCCGTCAGCGATATATAGTGGCCCTGCCCGGCAGCACTCGTCCACGTGGTCAGGTGTTGGTCAGGGCACGGAGGATGTTCTCTGACACGTGCTTGTGCAGGGCTGGGACGGCACATCGGGAAAAGTAGTGGCGGCTGGGGACCGAATACCGAGGGGTGGCCGCCGCCATGAGGTTTCGAAAGGCCTCGGTCTCTACCAGCCTATAGGGCAGCAACTCCAGGCTAAGCAACTTGGAGATGTGGACGTTGAGGGCTTGGGCGTGTGGGTGGGTTGCGCTATACCTCCTTTTGCGCTCCAGTGTCTGGGGTATGGAGAGCTGAACGCTGGTGGATGCTGTGGAGGATCGTGGAGGTGAAGATGGGGTTTTCGCACGGGAGGTGTTTGGGCCGGGGTCCTGGGCAGGGGGCTGACTAGCAGATGACACAGGGGAAGGAGCAGTGGTGTGCCCGGCCGGAGGTGAACGGGCTTGGTGCCATTGAGTGGGGTGTTTAGCATTCAGATTCCTGCGCATACTGGTGGTAGTTAAGCTAGTAGTGGTGGAACCCCTGCTGATCCTGGTTTGGCAAAGGTTGCACACCACAGTCCGTCGGTCATCCGGTGTTTCTTTAAAGAACCTCCAGACTTCTGAAAATCTAGCCCTCGCCACGGGAGCTTGACTACGGACAACATTTGGCACTGATGCACCAGCTCTGGCCCTGCCTCTCCGTCTGGCCCCACCACTGCCTCTTCCAACCTGTTCTGCTATAGGACTCGCCTCCATCTCAGAAGCCCTTGTTCACCCGGCCTATCAACCCAGCTTGGGTCTGTCTCCTCATCATCCTCCGATCCCTCAGTCTGCTCCCCCCTCGGACTTCCTGCCCTGACAACAACTTCACCACTGTCTGACAACTGTGTCTCCTCATCGTCCAACACCTCTTTACACACTTCTTCCACTACGTGAATAATGTCATCATCACCCACAGACTGCGACTGGTGGAAAACCTGGGCATCGGAAAATAGCTCAGCAGCAGCAGGACAAGTGGTTTGTGACTGTGGGAAGGGTCCAGAAAACAGTTCCTCAGAGTATGCCGGATCAAATGCCAAATTTTGGTGGGAGGGGGCAGACTGGGGGGAAGGAGGCTGAGGTGGAGGAGCTGGAGGAGTGCCGATTTCGGTGACATGGGTGGACTGCGTGGAAGACTGACTGGTGGACAAATGGCTAGAAGCATTGTCCGCAATCCACAACATCACCTCTTCGCACTGTTCTGGCCTCAACAGTGCTCTACCACGAGTCCCAGTAACTTGAGACATGATGAACCTAGGGAGTGTAGCTCTGCGGCGTTCCCCTGCTCCCCCATCAGCAGGTGGTGTCTCACCCCGCCCAGGACCACGGCCTCTGACCCCTGCAGTAGTTGGACGCCCACGTCCACGCCCTCGTCCTCTACCCCTAGCCCTCGGGTTAAACATTTTCCAAATTAAAGTGTAAACTTGAAAAAAAAAAATTTTTGTGTTTATTTTTTTTTAGTTTTTTATTTTTTTTAACAAAACGATGCTATCCTATTGCTATGGCTAGTTTCTAACCTACACTGACAGCACACAACTGGATTTTGTGCTTTGCAAGATGAGTTTGAGCTATAAAATGAAATAAAGGTTAAAAAAAAAAATAAATCAGCAGACTCTGCCTAATTCTAATCAAACCCCTAATAAATTGTCCCACTTTGGTGTTTGAGGTGGATATGCGTGCCACTAAGAGCTAAACACAACGGTCGCAGGTCTCCCAGCAAATTCCTCACAGTATGGTACTAGCTGCACTACTAGTGCCAGCAAGCCCAGCCACAAGCAAACAAAAAAAAGGAAAATATAACGCTATTGTAGGCCTAAGTAAGCCGTTGGGGTTCTCCTATGGCTATTTTGTAGCCTACACTGAAAGCACACTGCTTTGCAAGATGAGTTTGAGCTATAAAATGAAATACAGCTAAAAAAAAAAAAATCAGCAGACTCTGCCTAATTCTACTCAAACCCCTAATAAATTGTCCCACTTTGGTGTTTGAGGTGGATATGTGTGTCACTAAGAGCTAAACACAACGGTAGCAAGTCCCCCTGCAAATTCCTCACAATATGGTACTAGCTGCACTACTAGTGCCAGCAAGCCCAGCCACAAGCAAATAAAAAAAAAAAAAGTATAACGTTATTGTAGCCCTAAGAAGGGCTGTTGGGTTCTTGTAGAATCACTCCTGCCTAACACTATTCTAATAGAACACCCTAACGCTTTCCCTGACCAGCAGCAGCTCTCTCCCTAGCGGCATCCAGACACAGAATGATCCGAGCAGCGCAGGCAGGGGCTAGTCTATTCCAGGGTCACCTGATCTGGCCAGCCAACCACTGCTATCGATGTGTAAGGGTACCACGTCGTGCTGGGTGGAGTGCAGAGTCTCTTGGCTTGTGATTGGCTCTGTTTCTGGCCGCCAAAAAGCAAAACGGCGGGAGATGCCATTTTCTCGAGCGGGCGAAGTATTCGTCCGAGCAACGAGCAGTTTCGAGTACGCTAATGCTCGAACGAGCATCAAGCTCGGACGAGTATGTTCGCTCATCTCTAGTTATAACCATATAAAGCATTGCATGTCAGAATGCAAAAAATTAGGCTAAGCCTTAAGCTACAAGCTGGCTGAGTCCTTAAGGTCATAGGCACACGTGGCGTTTTGAGCTTGTTTTGGGACGTTCTTAACCCCTACGGGACTCTTTTGGCCTTAAAGAGAACCCGTCATGCAAAATAACCCCCCTAAACTAAATATATTTTCATAAACTACCATTAGAGAGCATTGCCTTTATCCCTTCATTGTCCCTTTACATGCCTGTAAACCTAAGCAATGAGGTCCTAAAGCTGTATGCAAATGACCTGTGAAATGTCCAATG
Source organism: Engystomops pustulosus (assembly GCF_040894005.1). Taxonomy (NCBI): domain Eukaryota; kingdom Metazoa; phylum Chordata; class Amphibia; order Anura; family Leptodactylidae; genus Engystomops; species Engystomops pustulosus. The sequence continues at coordinate 80,271,921 of NC_092411.1, forward strand.
AAGCATTAGCATATTCAAGCTGTCCACTCTATTCATGAGTGGGAGGCACAGCCACACCCCCAGTGCATGACTGACAGCCTGTATAATGATGTGAGGCTGTATAATGATGTGCTTCCTGGTGCTGGTGGCCACGCCCCCTGCAGCCTGTGTGTGCATGTGTGTGTGTTTAGGAGAGATACAGCAGCTCCAGGCAGCCATGTTACAGCAGAACATGTCAGATTCATGTGTAGCTGATGTCTGTGTCTCTCACCTGTATATTAGGAGGATGCAGCATGTCAGCAGATGCAGCACACACCATCAATGCTTTACTATACATTACACACAGACATGAGCAGGGGGAGGAGAGGGGAGGGGAAACGGGGGTGACATCACTGCCTCTGACCATGTGACCAGCCTCATTTACATAATAAAGAATAGATGATTTTACAATGAATAATGTATGAAATAACTAGATAAAGGCTGGGATGGGATCCTTGTGAGCTGCTCCAACAGGTAGAGGTGACAGGACAAGTGGCAGAGACCTGATGACAGGTGTCCTTTAAGGACGCGGCCCCATTTTACAAATCTGGCCTGTGTCACTATAAGTGGTTATAGCTTTGGAACGCTATGAGATATCCAGGGGATTTTAAGATTGTTTTCTCGTGACATATTGTACTTCAAATTAGTTTAAACATTTGGATGAAATCTTTTGTGTTTAGTTATGAAAAAAAACTAAATTTGGCAAAAATTTTGAAAAAATCTTTATTTTCAAAGTACTAAATTCCCTACTTTTGATGCAGATAGTCATAGCACCCAAATAAATTCATAACTTGCATTTCCCAAGTGTCTGCTTTATGCTGGCATGGTTTTTTAAGATTCCACATATTTTACTAGAATGTTATGAGGCTCAGAATTTGGGTGCCATTTTTAAAATTTTTGGGAAAATAACCAAAACTAATATTTAGATGGACCTGATCAACTTTTAATTGACCGTGAGAGGCCTAAATAATAGCGAGACTCATAAATTACCGCATTGTGGAAACTACACCCCTCAATGTATGAAAAAACATTTTTAAGAAGTTCGATAACCCTTTAGGTGTTTTATAGGGGTTAAAACAAAATGGAGGCGTGGTCTACAAATTGTAATATTTTTTGACAATACACTCATTTTGGGTGGAAAATTAAACATTTGTAATGGATAAAATGAAAAAAGGCTCCACAAAATTTGATACCAAATTTCTCCAGAGTACACCAATACTCTATATGTGGTGGTAACCTGCTGTATGGGCGCACGGCCGGGCATAGAAGGGAAGGAGGCGCTATGCAGATCAGATTTGCTATGTCACATTGTACAGGCTATAATTTTTTTTGTTTTTTTTATTGTGGACCTATAGGGGCTTATTTCTTTTGCCACATGAGATGCACTTTTCTGGTACATAATTTTGGGGCATCTATAGCTAATTGGTGAGATTTTATTAACTCTAATTTTTTTTGGCCGTTTACCGTACCGTAAAAATAGTATATTATTTTTATTCTATGGGTCTCCACGATTACGAAAGGACCTAATTTATATAGTTTTTAAAAAAACATTTCCCATTTTACTGAATAAGAAGTAATTAGGCAAAAATGTAAATTTTAGCATCACTGACTTTCATATGCATAACTTTTTTATTTTTCAGCTTACAAATCTGGTTAGGGTATTTTTTTGCGAGAAGGATTGTTCTTTTCAGTGGTCTTATTTTAGATTGCGTAACTTTTTTTAAAATAACTTTTTAGAGCATTTTTTAAAGGGTATTAATTAAAAATCATCTTTTTGTCAGAGAGTTTTTTGAGGTTGTTTTTACGGGCTTCACTTTGCGGGTCCAATAATGATTCTGTTTTATTATGCAGATTGTTACGGACGCAGGGATACCAAATATGTGGGGGTTTTGTGTATTGTATTCAATTTTACTATATAAAAACTAATTTGGAGAAAATTTTGTTCATTTTTGCATCACCATCTTTTCATATGCAGAACTTTTTTATTTTTCGGCTGACAAATCTGGTTAGGGGCTTATTTTTTGTGAGAAGAGTTGTTCTTTTTAGTGGTCTTATTTTAGAGTGTATAACATTTTAAATCACTTTTTATATTTTTTTTTTAAGGTATTAATTAAAAATTATCTTTTTTCGGAACGTTTTTTGCAGTTTTTACCGTGCAGGTCCAGTAACGATTCTGTTTTATTATACAGATTGTTACGGACGCAGCAATACCAAATATGTGGCTTTTTTGTGTGTTTGTGTTTTTAATAGTTTATTAATTGTTTTTATGGAAAAATGTCATTTTAGGGGCTTATATTTTTATGTATGAATTTTTTATTTATTCTAATGTGTTAACTTATACATAGTTGAACTTGAACCAGCGATGCTCTGATTGCTGATTCAAGTTCATTACACTGCTCTACAATACTATATCATTATAGAGCAGTGTAAACTGTCTGAGCAGGCAGGCGCATGATCAGACAGTTTACAGTCAGACCCGGAAGGGGTCTGAATGTCTCGGACATCGGGCAGCCCCCGGAGCATTAGGCAGACTTCGGGGCTGCCCAGAAGAGGATCGGATCCCCTGGTAAGCGGCACGGGGGATCCGAACCACAGCAGGAACACCCTTACACGCCGCAGTCATGCTTGATTGCGGCGTGTAAGGGGTTAACACCCGCGATCGGAGTCGTCTCCAATTGCGGGTGTTAGCGCAGGCTGTCAGCTGTGATAGACAGCTGACAGCCGCTGCTTCTGGTACCGGCTCCGTTCGTGAGCCGGTCCCAGAAGCTGTACGTTATACTACGTCCCGGTGCACTAAGCATCTAGCCCCGGGGTCGTAGTATAACGTCGTGGTGCGTCTAGGGGTTAAGCAGTCCGCTAAAAATGCATGCTTGCCAGGTTAAGAACATCTGGTCCAGGAGCCTTGTACACATTGATTTTATTGAGCTTAGATTGGATCATGTCTACATTCAGCCAGTCTAGTATATTACAGGATGCATGACCCGCACTGGCACCACCCACGTCAGAAGTTCTTTCTTCTATCATATAAACGGACTTAAAAAAAACCCATTAAGTATCTCCGCCTTTTCTTAGTCTCCAGTTACTGACGCCCAATTTTCTGAATAAAGGGGTCTGACCTGCTCTGACCCCCCTTTTTTTTTTGCATTGATATAATATAAAAATTTCTTAGGATTTGTTTTGCTATCTTTGGCTGTCTTTCATTTTGTATTTTGGCTGATTTTATTTCCTTACAAAAATAGGAGGAAAAAGTGGTCAGCTCACCTGGATGTAGTAGAACATGCGGTAACAGCGTGAAAGTTCGTGAGCACGGAAGACTGCGGCTCTGAAGTTGCATACAAAGAAGGAAAAAAATCCAGCTTCAAATGGAACCCACGTGGATATAAAATGTTCAAATTTATTCAGAAAACTTCTTAAAACGTGAAATTGGCATGCAAAAAAAAACAAACAAAAAAACGCTCAATGGATATATATATACAGGTTAGTGGGGAGACCAACAATTGCCAGATTGCTCTACACCAGAATACTACCTTGGAGGTCCTTCCCTTAAGCTTTGAACCTAATTCTTTAAATTTATTCTTCAGGCTCCTCCCCCTACCATGTATTCTGTCATTGGTACCAACATGGACCACGACAGCTGGGTCATCCCCAGCCCCACCCAGTAATTTATCCACCCTTTCCGCCACATGCAGAACCCTGGCACCAGGGAGACAGCAAACCATTCGGTTGAGGCGGTCTTGGTTACAAATTATTATATCCGTCTTCCTGATTAGAGTCCCCTACAACCACTAGCCGCCTTGGCTTACCTGCACTCCCATCCAGCCTACTACTAGCTGGTCTGCTCCCCCGGCTGTTAGAGGGAGCAGGATCTGCTAGGGCTGCCATTTCTGACACTGACGTCCTGATCATTGTACAATTTTGCAATTTTGCTTGGATGTTCAGTCGGAATTGGCCTTTATTTTCTTGGACTGCTTTCTACCCCCTCTATTTACACTAACCCAGCTACCCAATTGGCCCTGTTGGCTTACCTCTCCACCCTCCACTTCTACCCCGCTTATTGCTTGCTCAGTGAGAAGCATACTCCTCTCAAGATTGTCGATTGCTCGCAGCCGTGCAATATCTTCCTCCAGATCTCTAACACGAGCATCCAGTAGAAAAATATGGGCACATCTGTCACAGTGGTATTCACCCTGGAACTCCTGCTCCAGCAGTGTATACATACGGCAGAGTGTGCACTGGAGCATAGCACTAATCTTGCTAGCCATATCCTAATTACAAAACTGTGATGAGTATATAAATCAAGAGATATAAATTGAGGATTACTTACAGTTCTGTGGACTCCTCTTATGCACAAGCCACAAGCTAAAATGAGCAAGCTCCATTTATAATGTTAGTGATTGAAGATAATAGCGAGGTCCAATGGATCCATTAAAATGTTCATAGATTTAAATGGACTTATAATAGTTTCTGTTAGTGTCCGCTTGCCACTTCAGCTAGGCTTCTTATTTCAGCTCCTGTCCAATATTCCACTCAAATAACAGAAGCATTAAAAAACGGAATCCATAAAAAAAAAAAGTCCATTAAAATTAATGGAAATTTTTACTGGCCCATTTGAGTTCTATTTTAATTGTTTTAGTGATGGAATAGGATAGCTGTGGTCTAAACGTAGGTGTGAACTAGGCCCAAAATATTGATAGTATAAATAGCTGAACTAAATAAACACTGATTTAAGAATTCGGTTAAGACTCAGATGACACTCGCCATACAGGTTTTATACAGCAGAGACCTAGTGCTATGGTCTGTGATTGGAGACTTCAATTAGAGACCATTAACCCTTCAGATGCAGTGAAATTAAGGGAACGGCTCCTCTGTGTGGAGATAGGGGGAGCTGTTCCATGGTGTAGACAGCCACACATGTCTACCCATAGACTATCTGCTCAGCATTGGGTTCACCAGACAGGATTCAAAGCGTCCTCCTACAATCCCAGGATATCCTGCGTTCAGTGCTATTTTAAACCAACAGATGCTGGATGGCTGGGACTGCAGGAAAAGCCAAAAGCAGCATGCATGCGCTGCTTCAGACCCCGTAATTTTTCCTGTTCAGGGGCTCTGGAGAGAAGCTACAATGATAATCGGATTTTCCCCTCCTTTCAATGGTACTGGTGTCTTTAAGATGTCAACACTCTGGAAAACTGGGGCAGACCAGGGATTGCAGTTTGGGCACTCAACCTCCAAAAGGTTCACCATCACTGTCCTAGAGGACAGCGGGAGCTACTTCTCTAGACACTGAAAACATAATGGTACGGTAAGAACACACATGATGAGATATGTTGAACATATACAGTAGCCAACTACAGAAGAGTCCTTAGACTATATTGGTCTATATTATCTTTGTGAGAACAAGAATTAAATATCAACATAGAGGGGTCCGACTATGTTGCAACTTCTTTTAGGGGGAGGAGAGCCTTGCAAAGCCATGGCAATATTTATATGTGTCAGATACCATATACAGTATACTCAAGTATAAACCAAGTTTTTCAGCATAAAAAATGTGTTGAAAATCTCAAACTCGAGTCAAGAAAAAAGTAAAGTCAAAGCTCACCTTTACGACGCCCCCGCAGGTCTTCTTTTTTTCTTTCGATCCGGCATCGGCAGGTCCGTATGCGTTGGCCGACCGAGACTATAACTTCAGCTGCTGCTGACATCATATTGTGTGTGTCACCCGGAGAAGAGAGGACCTGTGGAGGTGTTGCAAAGGTGAGTTTATATTTTTAGGAATTGGGCAAATTGCGGCATAGGACTAGTTATATCGGGGGAATGCTGGCTGGCTATAGGGGCAGAAGGCTGGCTATATACAGGCAGTCCCCGGGTCCTCAAAATGGTGTTATTGAAAACATCATCAAAAGTTGCAAAAAATTACACCACACATACCTCCGTACACTAAAGTATGAAAACGTTTAGTTAATTTGTACAGGAGGTTTTCATTTTTGTAAATGTATGAATGAATGACATAATAAAACCTATACAAATTTGGTATCCCTGTAATCGTACCGACCCAAAGAATAAAGTATACATGTCATTTGGGGCACAGAGTGAAAGCCGTAAAATCCAAGCCCTCAAGAAAACGGTGAAAATGCGTTTTTTCACCATTTTCACTGCATGGATTAGGTCCTGGTTAAATACCATCACTATGACGTGCAATTTGTTACTCAGAAAACAAGCCATCACATAGCTTTTTGGATGGAAAAATAAAAAAACATTATGGAATTTTGAAGATGGGAAGTGAAAAATGAAAAAGCAAAAACAAAAAATGGCCATGTCGTTAAGGGGTTAAAAGCCTATTTTATGTACATTTGACTTGTATGTATACATGTGACTTCACCCTAAAAAAAAAAGTGGAGATCTGTTGCCTCTCAAGTATATTGAAATACTGTATAATGATGTATTTGAAATAAAATAGAAAACACAGTGCAGTGGGAAATAAAGTGCAGTGTGTAAATCTTATAAGATTAAGAAGTCATAGGAACTTTGAAGGGAAAAAACTACCTTGACCATTTCAAGTTTTTTTTAGGTGGTCATGAAGCCAGGTTTTTAATCATGACTTTCAACAAAAACTTGCCATCCTTGTAAATTAGAAGTGCTTGCCTAAATATGGTAATTATGGACAGCACTGACAATACTCTTTCTCTGTTTCGTTAGGATGGTCATTTTGTACCGAATCCTACCAGCACAAATACCTGTAAATGTACAGGACCCGCGGATCATTGTTTGCATTTCACGTGTCATTGTTGGGTGAGCTTTTACAATTTGAAAGAAATGCTGGGACGCAAACACAAGCAGGACCTGCTCTGTCTTTTTCTTCTCGGGAGCCCCCTGGAGTCCTTCAAAATAATTTTCATAAAGATTAAAGTCTTTTTCAAAAGGAACCAGCTGGTGATTATCGATAATAAATGTATGTCAGGGTTAAGCTGTTTAACATTTACAAAGCACTGATGATAAGGTTACATCAGGTGGTAGATTTCCTTTAACCCCTTCAACTTCAAACGGCCATATCTCCTGAACCTGGCTCCTAGAAACACATTCTGGTGTCATATTAAATGGGAGAACTTCCCCTCTAATATGCTATCTGGATTGTGTATACATATCCAGAGATATCCACTCTTCACCCCTTAACGACAAGGCCGTTTTCCGTTTGTTGCATTTCCATTTTTCACTCCCCAACTTCCAAAATATATATATTTTTTATTTTTCCATGTAAAGAGCTGTGTATGGGCTTGTTTTCTGTTTAACAAATTGCACTTCATAGTGATGGTATTTAATATTTCATGCTGTTTACTGAGACGTGGGAAAAAATGCATTTGCAACATTTTCTTGTGGGCTTGGCCAGGAATAACCATTATTATATTTTGATAGATTGGACATTTTAGGACAAGGCGATACCTAATATGTTTATGATTTTTACTGTTATATTTGTATCAGTTTTTTCTTGTTTACTATTTTTCAGATTCCCTAGGCCAGTGATTTTCAGCCACAGGGTCGTGGCCAAAAACTCAAACAAACAAAAAAAACTGTACTTACCTCTGGTGCTCCTCTTCACCCCTTCTTTTGCTCTCATCTTCCCGGGCACTGTGCACCTCTGTCCCCAGTGCCGGGAAGCTAAGGTCAGAAGAAGAACGCTGGAGGAGATGCCTCTGCTGTGGACATTTTGTTGGTGGTAGTGAGGAGCAGTGCTGGGGACATTTCATTAGGTGGGGAGCACTAATGGGGGCATTTAATTTGGGGGAGCACTGCTGGGACATTTAATTAGGGACTTTTTTGTGGCCTTTGCTGCATTTTATGGGAGGGAGCTTTGCTAGGAACATTGTATTGGGGGGGGACTCAGCTGGGGACATTTCACTGGGTGGGGGCTCTGCTGGAGACCTTTCATTAATGGCAGAGAGGCTGCTGCGGAACTTTCATTAATGGCGTGGAGGCTGCTGTGGACCTTTCATTATGGCATGGAGGCTGCTGCAGACATTTCATTAATGGTGGGGAGGCTGCTGTGGACATTTCATTAATGGTGGGGGCTCTACTGCAGACATTTTATTAATGAGGTAGGCTGCTGCAGACATTTTATTAGTGAGGGTAGGCTGATACTGGACAATTCATTGAAGAAGGGAAACTGCTGGACATTAATGGGGGACCACTTCTAGGGGCATTTCATTAGGTGGGGAGAACAAATGAGGGTATTTCATTAGGAGGAGCAAAGCCAGGGAACATTTTGTGTGTGGGGGGGGGGGGCACTGCTAGGGACTTTTTATGGGGCCTCTGCTGGGGACGAGTTAACTGGGCAGGGAGCACTGCTGGGGGCATTTTATGGGAGGAGTAGTACTCCTAGGGACTCAATTAGGGACTTTACATGGGAAGAGCACTGCTGGGGACATTTCAATGGGGAGGGGGCTCTGCTGCAGACATTTTATTTATGCCGGGGAGGCTGCCGCAGACCTTTCATTGATGGCATGGTGGCTGCTGCAGACATTTCATTAATGGTGGTGGTGGTGGGGGGGGGGGTGATACTTTTATACATTTTTATTAAGGATTGAGGCTGCTGTAGACATTTTATTAGTGAGGGTTGGCTGATGCTGAACATTTCATTGAAGAAGGGAAGCTGCTGGACATTTTAATAAAGACTAGCGGCTGCATTCCCCACCCTAGGATTATACTCGAGGATAAGTTTTCTTGTTTTTTTTTGTGCTACAATGGCTTATACTTGCGTATATGTGGTATGTATATTTTTTTCCTTACAATGAAAAGCCCAAAGACAAGGGAACATTACAGGTGTACGGGGGTTGATATATAAAAGGGGGTATTATAATGTCCTCTTTTCTATAGCTGTCTTCGTATCAAGACATTGAAAGGGGGCATTTTAGACCAGGAGCTGCAGGAAATGGGACATTATATAGTGTGAAGAAAACTGTGATGTTTCGGACCCCCGAAGGGTATGCAAGGTCACTTAATCATCCTTTTATAGACACTACCAGAACGTACGGGTTCTTAGAAGCGCAGGAAGTGATTTAAAGTTGTCCACATAACTTCCAGATATGACACAACAATAAATCACAGCCCTGGATGGCCATAAGACCTCTTTCACTAGCCTCAGTGAAATCGAATCTTATCCAACCAGATAAGCTGCCACCAGTTCTCCTTTAATATAAGCCCTGTCCGTAACGGGATTACATAGGGTGAGGAACCAACCCGGTAGCATGTATATGACCGAGACACGGATGTTTGGGTTCGAGGATCAAGATAAAAGAGCAACACAGGTTACATTTTATATTTAATTGCCTTAAGGGCACACTAGGCAAAACAATATACACAGTAGAGATATATACAGTTAAACTGAGTACAAAATACAAAGGTAGCACTACAAGTATCAGCAGTTCAGTAAGTTAGTTACCTTGTGTGTGGCCCTAATGGAACATGATAGTCCACTCCTTAAGATCTTCCGCTGCACTTGAAGGTATAATGGGTTCCCAGAAAAAGACGAGGCTCATTCAGAGGTGTCTGATTATATCAGGTGCATACACACCTCTGTCCACCCCCAGTCGGGGTCATGGATCTCTCCTACCTTCTATTGCATCCAGAACTTTGGAGAAGTCACAGCTTCTCAAGGGGAAATCGTAGGGTCAGGGTTCTGTTATCATTGGATCCAAGTGAATCCCTGGATCGCATTGATACCAAACCTGACACATTTGCGATGTAACTATCCAGAGGTATTTATATCTCGGAAATTGGACCACTATGATCCCTTGAAGACAACTAATCCAAAAATGTAGTTGCCCTTGGGCTGTGATGGACGATAACTCCATAGCTGTCCCTAATCTGCATATTGGTTTGAGTTTTTATGACTCTTTCTCTCCTGTTTGAAAATAGAGGAAAAATCAGCTCAAGTCTTTGGAGACAATGCAGCTGAATAGATCTGCCGTGTTAGGTAACACTCTGGGGGATTTGAGTAGTATAAGGCCTTCCTCCCCCCAGGCCCTAATTATCACATAAGGGTTGGGGTTAGATATGGAATATTTGCGGGGCACACAATTTTTTCCAGGGACTATGGTAAGAGAGTTAATCTGACCCTGGAAAATTCTTTTGGATGCAATCCGGTTGCTATATACAAAAAGGTTGGGGAACACTGCCCTAGGTACCCTTGGTTGTCTAACTGATCTTACCATATATGCCCATTCTACAGTATGGCATATATGGAGGTTTTGCACATCATCTATTACATTGTAATAGAAGGCTTAACTCTAGACAACATGGGGAAGACTGTCATGATAACAGATGTAAGAGCTTTATACAGTTTCTATTTCAGAGTTCAAGTTCAGATTTCAACTTTAAAGGACACCTGTCATCAGGTCTCTGTTACTAGTCCTGTCACTCTCCTATACACACACACACACACACACACACACACACACACACAGGCTGCAGGAGGCGTGGCCACCAGCAAGCACATGGAGCAGCAATTACATGGAGCAGCTGTCAGTCAAGCACTGGGGATGTGGCTGTGCCGCCCACTCATGAATAAGCAGGACAGCATGAATATGCTAATGACTTATTGGACATTTCACAGGTCATTTGCATACAGCTTTAGGACCTCATTGCTTAGGTGTACAGGCATGTAGAGGGACAATGAAGGGATAGAGGCAATGCTCTCTAATGGCAGTTTATGAAAATATATTTATTTTAGGGGGGTTATTTTGCATGACGGGTTCTCTTTAAGAGTGGATATTTCTGGTTCTGTGAAGCATCCATCACAATCTTTAGCACATTAAAGGGGAGATTCACCTGTTTAATATGACACCAGAATGTGTTTCTAGATGCCCGAATATGACACAAGAATTGTATTTCTAGGTGCCAGGGCTCAGGAGATATATGCGTTTGAAGCGTGACCCCCTCCAGGATTTCAGCTGAAGGGAGAATGTAGAAGAAGCTTCAGGAGAGAATAAGTTTAGAGTTTGCAGAATTGTAGAAGTACATGAACCCTCTGCATCTGTAGCTGAACTTAGTGAAAGGATGCTGTACAGAATTATTACATATTTTAGTAAAAGTATATTCAGTTTTCCCACTTAGTAAAAAACATTTGTAGTCATACTGGCTTTTTTTTACATTTATTTATTTTTATAAAGAAAAGAATAATTAAGTAATTAATAAAACTATCCTATGACGTTAAAGTCTCACGGATCATAATCAAAACAACAAAGTAAAAATTGTTTTCATATGTAAATCTTTTCCAGAGTTATCTGCATTTAACCCCTTACGGTCTAAGCTCATTTTCACCCTTAGGGGACAGCCTGATTTTTCAAATCTGCCACGATATGTAGTTATAACTTTGGAACGCTTTATTTTACCAACTTTATTTTCAGACTGTTTTTATCATCACATGTGGTAATTCACTTTAAATCTATATTTTAGTTGAAATATATTGCACTTATTTGTAAAAAAAAAGTTTGGTGAAAATTTTAAAAATGTTCCTTTTTTTCTGATTTCTAAATGTTATACTTATCATATTTAGTCTAAGCGCCAAAATTGGTTGCTAACTAACATTAACCATATGTCTGCCTTATGCTTACATCATTTTTTATACATTATTTTATTGTATTAGGGTGTTAGGAGGCTTACAGTTCGAACAGCAATTTTCAAAATTTTCAAGTTAATTTCAGATTCAATATTTTTAGAAGACAATTACTGTAATCTTTGTAAGATTAAGATTATTTGAAACTCCCCACAAATTGCTCCATTGTTAAAACTGCACCATAAACTGGATGTAAACTACTTTAGGGGGTACAGCAGAGCGCAGAACAGAAGGAGGCATTGAGCTTTTAACCCCTTATCACCGACACTAGTTTTCAGCTCAATGACCAGACTCGATTTGTCAAATCTGACATGTCTCATGATAATTGGTTATAACTTCGGAACGCTTTAACCTATCCCGGTGATTTTGAGAATGTTTTCTCGTGACGCATTGTACTTCATATTAGTTATAAAATTTAAGTGATAAGTTTTGCATTTCGTTCTGAAAAAAAGTTAAAATTTGGCAAAAGTTTGTAAAAATTCTTCATTTTCCAAGTTTGAAATGTTCTGGTTTCCAGACAAGATGTAAAACTACCCAAAAAGTTTGATAATTAACATTTACAGAATATCTGCTTTATGTTGGGATGATATTTTATGCTTCCGGTCATTTTTCTAGGATGTTATGAGGTGCAGAACTTTAGGTGCGATTTTTCTTATTTTCATGAAAATTGCCAAAACTCACATTTTGAGGGACAACTCAGCTTTCAAGTGACTTTGAAAGGCCTAAATAATAGTAAAACCCCATAAATTACCCCACTATAGAAAGTTCACCCCTCAACATATGTAAAACAACTTCTATTAAGTCTATTAACCCTTTAAGTGTTTCACGTGGGTTAAAAAATATGGACTTGCGATTTAGAAACTATAGAATTTTTTTGGAAAATACATTCATTTAGGCCAAAACTGACATTTTCAGAATAAGTTAAATGATGAAACGCATTGTAACGTTTGATGCCCAATTCCTCCCGAGTGTACTGATACCCCATATGTGGTGGTAAACTACTGTACGGGCGCACGGCCGAGTATAGAATGAATGGAGGCGCCATTCACAGCAGATTTGTATTGTCACATTGTACGACCTATACATTTTTTTTTTTTGGTAATGCGAACATATGAGGGCTTATTTTTTATGGGATGAGATACAATGTATAGATAATTCATTTTGGGAGTCTAAAGCTTATTCATGAGATTTTATTAACTATTTCAAGGGGCACACAAACAAAATCGTCAATTTTTATTTTGGATTGTTAGCATTTTTTTCCCCCCGCTCACCGTAACGTAAAAATTATATTTTATCTTTATTCCCTGGTTCACTACGATTGCGGTGATATCTCATTTATATAGTTTTTCTTATTTTTGCTAAATTTTCCTGAGCAAAACCAATATTGGAGAAAATCGCATTGTTTTTACTATTGACAACTTTTCAGGGCCATAACTTCTGTATTTTTCTGTTGTCAGACCTGGTTGAGGGCTTATTTTTTGCGAAAACAGTTGTTATTTTCAGTCGTATCATATTAGGGAACGTAACTTTTTTGATCACTTTTTAGAACATTTTTTTGTGATGGTGTTTGATGAAAAATTGTATATTATGTTTTTCGAGTTTTTTTTTTCACGTAGTTCACCGAGCGGGTTCAATATTGATTTAGATTTATTGTAGAGATTAATACGGACGCGGTGATACCAAATATGTACGTGTTTTTGTGTTTTATTTACTTTATTTGCATTTTATGTGTTACTGGGGAGATTATGGGACTTTTATTTTATTTATTTAATTATATTATAAAAAGATTTAATTTTTTTTAACTTTTTTACATTTTCTACTTCTTGGCTTGAATAAGCGATCATCTGATCGCTTATTCAAGCCTTTACACTGCAATACACTTGTATTGCAGTGTACAGTGTAAGTAACTGAGCATGCCACGCATGCTCAGTTACTTACAGCCGGGTCCTGCCAGGAGGAGAGAGAAGCCTGCATCCTCGGGTCACTCGTTGGGACCCGGGGCAGCGGCAGGAGGGATTGGATCCCCCGGTAAGCACTCCGATCCCGGGTGTTAGTGCCGGGTCTGGGCTGTAATATCACAGCCCGACACCAGCACCAGCGAGACCCGGTGTCCCGAAATCTTCGGACGCGCCACCGTAGAAAGGCGTACGCGTCAGAAGAAGTACCCTTAATGACCGCCGTAAAAAGCCGATACGGCGGTCATTAAGGGGTTAAAAGGCAGATTTTGTTGACGTTTTCAGGTGCCATTATATATTTGAAAAGTTACTGAGCTACGAGAACAGTGACCACTCCTCCCCCTATAAATCATCTTATAAACTATCCAGCTTCTCCTGAATGGAGTAATATCCCACATGTGATCACAAGCTGCTGTATGGGCGTCTATTCGTGGATTTTGCTGAACAGATTTCAGGTGGTAGCCTCCTCAAAGATTGTAGTAACACTATATTTGGGGTGCAATACCCAGTTGTTTAACCTTTATTAGCTTTTTTTTGGGGGTGGGGTCACTAAATAAAAATCTATGTAGGAATTGATTTTTAAGTTTTGTGTTTTATAAACCAAACAGCATAGATAATGTTACATGTTACTTATTTTCTATGGGTCAGGACGGTTCTGGCGATATCCCATTTTTATAGCTTTTTTATGGTTGACTTGTTTTACAATATAAAAACTAATTTGGAGAGAAAAATCCCTCGATTTTGCATTGCCGTCTACTAAGCGACATATTTTTATTATTTTGTTGACTTTAGTTGAAATATATTGCACTTATTTGTAAAAAAAAAGTTTGGTGAAAATTTTAAAAATGTTCCTTTTTTTCTGATTTCTAAATGTTATACTTATCATATTTAGTCTAAGCGCCAAAATTGGTTGCTAACTAACATTAACCATATGTCTGCCTTATGCTTACATCATTTTTTATACATTATTTTATTGTATTAGGGTGTTAGGAGGCTTACAGTTCGAACAGCAATTTTCAAAATTTTCAAGTTAATTTCAGATTCAATATTTTTAGAAGACAATTACTGTAATCTTTGTAAGATTAAGATTATTTGAAACTCCCCACAAATTGCTCCATTGTTAAAACTGCACCATAAACTGGATGTAAACTACTTTAGGGGGTACAGCAGAGCGCAGAACAGAAGGAGGCATTGAGCTTTTAACCCCTTATCACCGACACTAGTTTTCAGCTCAATGACCAGACTCGATTTGTCAAATCTGACATGTCTCATGATAATTGGTTATAACTTCGGAACGCTTTAACCTATCCCGGTGATTTTGAGAATGTTTTCTCGTGACGCATTGTACTTCATATTAGTTATAAAATTTAAGTGATAAGTTTTGCATTTCGTTCTGAAAAAAAGTTAAAATTTGGCAAAAGTTTGTAAAAATTCTTCATTTTCCAAGTTTGAAATGTTCTGGTTTCCAGACAAGATGTAAAACTACCCAAAAAGTTTGATAATTAACATTTACAGAATATCTGCTTTATGTTGGGATGATATTTTATGCTTCCGGTCATTTTTCTAGGATGTTATGAGGTGCAGAACTTTAGGTGCGATTTTTCTTATTTTCATGAAAATTGCCAAAACTCACATTTTGAGGGACAACTCAGCTTTCAAGTGACTTTGAAAGGCCTAAATAATAGTAAAACCCCATAAATTACCCCACTATAGAAAGTTCACCCCTCAACATATGTAAAACAACTTCTATTAAGTCTATTAACCCTTTAAGTGTTTCACGTGGGTTAAAAAATATGGACTTGCGATTTAGAAACTATAGAATTTTTTTGGAAAATACATTCATTTAGGCCAAAACTGACATTTTCAGAATAAGTTAAATGATGAAACGCATTGTAAGGTTTGATGCCCAATTCCTCCCGAGTGTACTGATACCCCATATGTGGTGGTAAACTACTGTACGGGCGCACGGCCGAGTATAGAATGAATGGAGGCGCCATTCACAGCAGATTTGTATTGTCACATTGTACGACCTATAAATTTTTTTTTTTTGGTAATGCGAACATATGAGGGCTTATTTTTTATGGGATGAGATACAATGTATAGATAATTCATTTTGGGAGTCTAAAGCTTATTCATGAGATTTTATTAACTATTTCAAGGGGCACACAAACAAAATCGTCAATTTTTATTTTGGATTGTTAGCATTTTTTTCCCCCCGCTCACCGTAACGTAAAAATTATATTTTATCTTTATTCCCTGGTTCACTACGATTGCGGTGATATCTCATTTATATAGTTTTTCTTATTTTTGCTAAATTTTCCTGAGCAAAACCAATATTGGAGAAAATCGCATTGTTTTTACTATTGACAACTTTTCAGGGCCATAACTTCTGTATTTTTCTGTTGTCAGACCTGGTTGAGGGCTTATTTTTTGCGAAAACAGTTGTTATTTTCAGTCGTATCATATTAGGGAACGTAACTTTTTTGATCACTTTTTAGAACATTTTTTTGTGATGCTGTTTGATGAAAAATTGTATATTATGTTTTTCGAGTTTTTTTTTTCACGTAGTTCACCGAGCGGGTTCAATATTGATTTAGATTTATTGTAGAGATTAATACGGACGCGGTGATACCAAATATGTACGTGTTTTTGTGTTTTATTTACTTTATTTGCATTTTATGTGTTACTGGGGAGATTATGGGACTTTTATTTTATTTATTTAATTATATTATAAAAAGATTTAATTTTTTTTAACTTTTTTACATTTTCTACTTCTTGGCTTGAATAAGCGATCATCTGATCGCTTATTCAAGCCTTTACACTGCAATACACTTGTATTGCAGTGTACAGTGTAAGTAACTGAGCATGCCACGCATGCTCAGTTACTTACAGCCGGGTCCTGCCAGGAGGAGAGAGAAGCCTGCATCCTCGGGTCACTCGTTGGGACCCGGGGCAGCGGCAGGAGGGATTGGATCCCCCGGTAAGCACTCCGATCCCGGGTGTTAGTGCCGGGTCTGGGCTGTAATATCACAGCCCGACACCAGCACCAGCGAGACCCGGTGTCCCGAAATCTTCGGACGCGCCACCGTAGAAAGGCGTACGCGTCAGAAGAAGTACCCTTAATGACCGCCGTAAAAAGCCGATACGGCGGTCATTAAGGGGTTAAAAGGCAGATTTTGTTGACGTTTTCAGGTGCCATTATATATTTGAAAAGTTACTGAGCTACGAGAACAGTGACCACTCCTCCCCCTATAAATCATCTTATAAACTATCCAGCTTCTCCTGAATGGAGTAATATCCCACATGTGATCACAAGCTGCTGTATGGGCGTCTATTCGTGGATTTTGCTGAACAGATTTCAGGTGGTAGCCTCCTCAAAGATTGTAGTAACACTATATTTGGGGTGCAATACCCAGTTGTTTAACCTTTATTAGCTTTTTTTTGGGGGTGGGGTCACTAAATAAAAATCTATGTAGGAATTGATTTTTAAGTTTTGTGTTTTATAAACCAAACAGCATAGATAATGTTACATGTTACTTATTTTCTATGGGTCAGGACGGTTCTGGCGATATCCCATTTTTATAGCTTTTTTATGGTTGACTTGTTTTACAATATAAAAACTAATTTGGAGAGAAAAATCCCTCGATTTTGCATTGCCGTCTACTAAGCGACATATTTTTATTATTTTGTTGACTGAGCTGTTTTAGGGCTTAGTATTTGCGGGACCAGTTGTACTTTTTATTGACATCATGCAGACATATATGTGACTTTTTGATCACTTTTTATGGTGTTTTCTTGTTTGGTTGGATGCGCAAAAATCATAATTTTTGCTTTGTTTTTAATTTTTTTAAGGTGTTCACCATACAGGTTCAGTAATTTTATTGCATGTGGCGATACCCAATAAATGGGGTTTGTGTGGTGATTTTCACGTTTTACAATATATGGGGCCATTTAGGGGACTTTTATTTTGTATTAAAACTTTTTTATTAACCTTTTTTTTCCCCCCTCTGGAACTTGAACACTTATTCAAATTAATACACTGCCATACAGTTTGTTTGAATAGTCAACTGCATGGGCTGACAGCTGCACTGCTGGTTAGGACCCAGCAGGCAGTCATGTAAGGCAGTTTTATCAGACCAGTGGAGACTATCGGCACCCCCATACTCGGTGCGGGGGAGGCCGATGCCATGCAGAGGCTCGGCTGTCACGTACAGCCAGCCATCTGCACGGATCGCACAGGCGCTGCCTCTGAGCCTGTGCGGTCCACATGACGTTGGGGAACGTCATGGTGGCCCAAACAGAAGCTCACGATGACCACCCCCAACATCACGGTGGCTGAAGGGGTTAAAGAAGCACAGAACAGAATGGCAAAAAATTACCTGGACATTCAGGCATCAATGACCCCCACAAAGGGGTTAAAGATTTTTTTTCAGGCAATTTGCTTTGGGGAATAAATTTCATGTGTGGGGGTCAACCCTCCACTGATGAGCTGTTCATAAATTCCCTAGGTGTTAAGTGACAGCTTAGCAGCATTGCAGAGCAATTGATCAATGTAGGACTGGATGTCATCCGCCCACTGCAGAGATATTTACAGCTTATTCTATATTTAAAAAGAAGCCTGGTAAACTTCTTTAAGGGGATTGTCAGGTATCAAAGAAAACGTTATGCATGGCTTGCGGGTCACTTAAAACAACTGATATTTACCTCCTCCAGCACTCCCATTCACCCACGGCACTGTCTGTTCCTGCCAGGTCTCTGTTTAAAGGGTTTGTCCACTTTACTGCATGTTTTTTGGAATGTAAGTGTGGGGGGCAGGATATTAGCCCGCTAGTGACTGGAACTTTTTTAGCAAATCTCTGCTCTATACTTTGGCACGATGCAGTGAGGATTGGAAAAGGGAGAAGCGGTAATAAAGTACTTCTCCCTAGGGACACCTGGTCCTGCTCCTGTGGCCATCAATTAAGGTTCTGCTCTGTCTTCTTGATATGTGAAGCCTCCTGTCCTATACCTCATCAGCCAGACATTTCTGTCCATAAAATGGCCGCAGTTGGAGGGTCATGTGATCTTATCTGTCCATGAACAATCGCCAATAAGAGATCACATGACCTCCATCTGTGGCCATTTTATGGACAGGAATGTCTGGCTGATAAGGTAAAAGACAGGAGGCTTCACTTCACATATCAAGAAAGCAGTGCAGAACTATTAATAGATGTATATTGCTAAATTACCTAATATTGTGCCTCCTAAGGATTACAAAAAAAAAATTTAAAAGTGGTCAACCCCTTTAAATAGGCTAGCTGTGCCATCCCCAGCCACTGTTGTGTGCCTACTACAGCCTGAAACTCACATTGTAGCAGGCACAAGGCAGTAGTCGGGACAGCACAGGTGAACAGGAGTGCTGGAAGAGTTGTGTATAAGTGGTACATTGTTTTTATATCACCAACAAACTCTGTAATATTTCACTATTAACTACATGCAGTCCCCAGGTTACGTACAAGATAGGTTCCTTTAGGTTTGTTTTTAAAGAGGACCTGTTGGCTCAATAAAACAATTTAGCTGCACATATTAAAGGTAGAATCCCCCTAGCCCTCCTTCAGTTATCGCGCTGTTAAATTTCTAGCTTTACCAGGACTTACCAAAAAGCTGGGAAGCACTGAGGTACATAGCGGTCCGAACGACGGACCTAGCTTCAAGTGGTTCAGTGTATTCATGAGGGGGCAGTCATGGTCGGCACCTGGAGTGCTAGTGGCGGTCTAGAGAAGCTGAAAAGAGGGGAATGCCTAGGACCGCCCCCTCATGAATACGCAGGACCGCTTGAAGCTAGGTCCGTCAATGGGACTGCTGCATACTTCAGCATTTCACAGCTTTTCGGTTTGTTCCGATAAAGCTATAATTTTAACAGTGCGATAATTGGAGGGGGCGGGTCGGGGGGTTGTTTAGGGAGACCATTCCTTTAGTATGTGCAGCTAGATTGTTTAATAAGCTGACAGGTCCTCTTTAAGTTGAATTTGTATGTAAATCTTAATTGGTGTATTTTAAAATTGTAACTCCAGACAAAATTTTATTTGTCCCCGTGACAATTGGATATTCAAAATATTTGCTGACATGGGAACAATGATTATCAATAAAGCTTCATTACAGACACCTTACAGCACTGCAGACTCAAGTAAAGCATCCAGAGAGCTTCACCAGAGGTCCCAGTGGGTAGAAATGTCTGTAACTAGTGGTCGTCTGCAAGTCGGGTGTCCTTACTTCGGGAACCACCACATTTATATGAAAAATCTGGCACAACAATTGTTTTTTTAAAAACAAAGTGGTGACAACTTGGCTTGTCAAATCTGCTCCGTTAACCTTGTAAATCATATACACGGATCACTGCAGGCCAAATTCAATTACATGGAAACAAAGTCTACAGAAAATCTTTCATGCACCCCTCAGTCCTTAAAAGAATGTATCACAAAAGCTTAAAGACACTCAATTTCTAGTTATATCTGAAAAATGGAGTCACAACATGGCAGCTTGGTTTACCCCTTTAATAAACATAATCTCAACATCTGGCAGAATTACAGAAGAACGGGCTCATTTCCAACAGTTTAAAGTTTTTTTTCCTTTTTTTTTTTTTTATTTAATATTCTTTATGTTACAAACTGAAGGAGAACTTACCAAGTCCCACAAAGCACAGTGCAACACTGAAAGGAAAACTAAGAGCCAAATGTTCGACAATCCCCCTCCCTTTGGTGGGTTTGACTGGGCCATGGTTATGTAATCCCTTGAATGTCAGAAATTCAGAAGATAGATCTAACACCAAGACGACTTCTAATGGGAGGGGTAGTGACAGCAGACTAAAACCTAACAGATAAAGGACATTCGCCTGGGAGTGTTCAAAATTCGATGACAGGAATATTACTAAAAGAAAAATAAACTAAGAGATGCTACAGTTTAACCCTATGGGTAAAAAAAAATATCATTGAGTTTTTTTTGTGGGTAATTTATTTCTTAATGACTTAAATGAAAAGAAAAACCATTTTCTGCGATTAAGATTGAAAAAAGTGATTTTTTTTAACACAGAGCAGAACTGCACTCCCAATTTCACACATTTTTAATCCTCCTCTAACAGTTTTATGTAGAGTTTAGCGAAAGCCGCGGGTTGACGCTGCGCCTCTTATCCGTGTTCCCGCGGAGTCCTGCCTCGTGTGTATATTCAGGGTAAAGGTGAAGGAGGGGATTCTGAACTCGCTGACTCCAATTCTTCAGTTGCGCTTTTTGAATTTGTGTTTGTATTTTGTGTGTGTTTTCCTCTGGCACTGGGCCTCAATATCTAGTCCACAGGTCGCTTCTCTCCGTATTTCTTTGTAAACTCTTCAGCATTCTTACAGAATTTTTTACGGTCCTTTGAGTATTCTTCCGCTAGATCTGCACGCAGTGGATGCTCTGGTTGGGGATCGTTGACCAGGGCAATGAGAGACTGGATGACTAGATAAAGAAAAAATTGAAGAGGAAAATAAGGAGAGTGTGAAGGCACTGCAGCAAAAGAGTCACCAAAAAAGACAAATAACTATGTCACCTTAAAAAAGATCTTGTGAATTTTCCATAAACTTTGAGAGATATATATAACCTTTATTATCCTAGCAAATGTTATAGAAACTCAAATTTAACCCAAATATGCAGTTTTTTATGCTGAGGTACAGCCTTGTCATTCTGTATAATATTGTATTTTAACTCGCTGTGTGAATATAGCCCTAAAGGCTAAAAATCAAGCATGATAGAGAAGGGACACTTACTCATTGAAACAAGCACCGTGACTTTTCATATTTATTATCCATGGCCTCCTTACTCCTAAAAAACAACTTTTTAAATTATGCTAATCCGCCAGAAGGCCTCTGGGCGGCATAACCAGATCCCCTGTGTGCTGTAGCTTCACAGGCTGTTACATTGTGCAGAAGCAAGGCTCACCTGGATCTATAAATAGGTGTTCCTGGTTTATCATGCTGGATTCTGATGGTAGATACAAATCCCCTCTAATCCATCAAACATGTCATTTTGTACACACACACACTCATGGTACCACAATCCATTACCTTGGTCAGTTTTAGTTGCTGGTTTCCAGTTTTCAGCACTGATCACCGGCAGGCAAACCTGGCCTTTCTCATCAATGTTCGGGTGGTAGATTTTGGTTTTGAAGGTTATCTTGGGTGGTTTGAATGGATATTCTGCAGGAAAGTTGATTTCAATCCGAAATGCTCCTTTATCATATGGAGGATTGTCCTGGTGCAATACAAAAGAACAGTTCATTTGGGGAAAGTTTTGAAGAAGAATTGTGAACATCCAATACATATTAATTGTATCTTCCCAAAAAGATGAAGATAAATAGCTTATTGCACACTTCACTGAGCAGCTCCTTTTAGTGATATATAATAAAGGGGACTTACCTTCAAGGTCTTAAGACTCTAAAACCAATTCTGAAGATATGTAATCCACAGCACAGTGTGTGCACATGGCCTTATTTATTCTGAGTAATACACTAGATCAGTGATGGCGAACCTTTTAGAGACAGAGTGCCCAAACTACAACCAAAACCCACTTATTTACCTGATGTGCCAATGTGCCATTTTAAGCAGTAACTTATTGCTACCTGTTCTTCCACTTCTTTAATTGTGTCGGCCACCTGAGGCCACCAATACAGTTGAAAGAAGGAGGGCAAATTCAGATTATTATTCTAGCTTCTCTTCAGGGTCTCTCTGTTTAGGAAGAATGGTGGGTCCAGCAGGAGGACCTCCAAAGATAATGCACTTCTTTTAACCTTCTCACTTTTCAAGCAGTTCCAAACAGTCAATGAAGTGTTGCTGTAAAATAGTGCTGAGCGCAGCATCTCATAAGTTGCCTAGGACTGCAGGAAGATTTTATGGATTTGGTCCTGTTTGGTGAACTCTGTCCTAGGCTGATGGTCTGAGTGCCCACAGAAAGTGCCATAGGTTCGCCATCACTGCACTAGATGAACAATTGTGCATACTCTCTCATATAAACAACTTTCTTTGAGCTCCAGAAATGTCCTGCTATCATTGGCAGGTCTCCTCCAACACACAAATACAAGAAAACCTGTCATTTAGGCAAATCTGGAGCGGGGAGAGTCATTCAGCAGACTATTATTAATTATATAATGCATCCTACTTTTCCTTTCTTTATGCCATAATATCACTGAGAGACCCCTGCCTTATAAGTAAAAGTAATCTACTTAAGGTACTCCCACAAATGAATCCAGAATAGCACTTTATCAGCTTCTCAGACAAATTTCTTTCCAGATTTAAGCACTCAGAGAAAATAGATTTAATATGTATGCAAATTAGCTATGTGGCCTACCAAAATCCTATGCTGCCCAGCACTAAGCAACATCGCCCCTTTGCATAATGATTTACAATCCAGTGCAGAAAGAAGGTGTAAAACAAAGAAAATCTGTGCACAAAGAAGGTCATTTGTGTCAAAGATAAAAATGGAATTATTTCCAAAATGACAGATCACTGGGAAAGCAGGAAATGTATGTCTAGTGGACTAGAGAGGTAGTAGACTCCCTTTAATATAGGACTGCTTATTCCCCACACAATATTATATACTTACCGGAACTATAAGCCCCTGCCAGGTCAGTAGATTGGCTTCATCAACCTGTATGTTACGGAAATTTTTCATCCCAGATTTGCGGATCTCTTCAAGCTCCTAAACAATGAATATAAAAGGCAAAGACAGAGGTTGAAAAATGTTGTAAAGTTGTAAATATGCGATAATAATCATCTTGTCAAACACCATAAGTTGAGCTGGAGGTAGAAAATTCAAACCCACAATACTGCAGCACGTTTCACTTTGCTTACAAAACACAATTATCATATGTTATATAATGGGAGCTCCACCTGAGCTCCACTCACGACAACCGTGTGTACAAACCTGGGATTTCATTAGTAAGTGTTCTTAACACACACGCTGAAGACCTCTATTAACGTGATGGCACATTAACCCTGCTAGAAACGAACATGTGGTGGTGAGATACTCCCCCAATATTCCATGTGTGGTGGTCCTTCCCCAAAGTTAAATGCCTACGGAGCGTGGGCGGGAGGCACAACAAGACCAGCGAATAAATTAAAAGAAGGAGGTGCTTTGCATAGCGCCTCAGGTTCATTCGAATATTTTAAACCTTTTATTCTTAAATGCAGCCGTTCCTATTTATACTAAAATCACATTACTGCAAAGGTGAACGGGACTGGGAGGTGAGTAGTAATCATCTATCATCAAGGAATCTGATGGTAGATGTCCTTTAAAGAGGACCAGGCACCCATAAAAAGTAAGCAACTAAAAAGCACTAAAGTATGCAGCTCTTAGCGCTATCTCAGATGAAGCAGTGTTACACTGCTAGCGTTATTGCAACCCTCCGAGCTAGCAGACACTGCCGCACTGTACAATATGAACACAGGACAGCCCTCAAAGTGGTAAGGCGGAATCATGAGGGGGCGGGACTAGGAGGCGGTGACTGCCGCATGAAGCTCAGAAGTCAGTGCCAGCTTATGGAGTGGGCGGGGCTGTCCAGGGAAGAGGCAGTCTTCCTATTCTACTTCACAGAAGAGCCTGCTAGATCCAGCAGCAGCGTAACACTGCTGCATCGCTAGGAGGTGCTTACTTTAGTGGTGACAGGTCCTCTTTAATCGTAGGCTGAATTGGTACATGGTCAACAAAAAACTTACCACCATGGCGGGACTATGTGAACCCTTCCTTCTATGTTTGCAGTATTATAATAACTTGTTTTCCTGGTTACTCTGTGACCTATTTTAACAGCATGTGCCAAAAGTTTGTGACACTTATTACAACTCTCCCCATAACTATGTACTTTAGGGCTGTTTTTTCCACAAAGATTGCACTGCGTGAGTTTTTATTTTATTTGTTAACTTTCCCTTTATAGGATTCACTGGATAAAAAAAATTAAGAAAAAAACCCCAAAACACTGCAGCACATGGCATTCATGCGTTTGTCAAGGAAACAATCTTCTAAATACTCTAACAGTCTCATCTTTCATGGGAACAAAGTACTCAGAGATAAGACTGTAGTTGTATATTGAAACAAACATGGCTGATTATTCAATGTGTGTGATAATGGCTAGTTGATTTCCTGAGAAGAAAAGTCATCCAATCCCAACAAGTTATCTATGAATTTAATAATTTAAATAAAACTTGCCCTCAAAATTAAAAGAAAATTTAAAAAATTAGGTAACACTTCTTCATTGCTTATTTCGTGGGCCACTTAATTTACTTTTACATTTCAGGAAATATTAAAAATGATATAATAATTAGAAAAACTTCAGACATTCAACCACTGTCACACACAAATACGAAATGACTGCCACCCAACGCTCAAGTCAGAGGTTGCAGGGTCGTGTCTAGGGGAAACTGAAATTGTGTACAGCAGGACTGATGAGACAGGTTGGAGTTATATCTGTGAAATGCTGTATTTTTTGTTAATAACAGTGAATTAGATAATGTGTTGTTTTACTACCCCGAGTACATAAAAGAAACTTGTCTTCATGGCAATACCCCTTTAACATCTTTTATAATGGAAAGTATATTTGCATAATCATATAATTCCACGTATTTTCCAAAAATGGAGAAAAAAAATGGCAACATTTAAAGTTGTCTCACAAGAGCCTTTACTTCCAGAGAAGTGCTAGTAATATTGATATGAATTGTCACCAGAAAATAAGATTGTGCAGATGCACCACACATACTTGCTTATTTCTCCCCTAACAGTAGGGAAAGTGGAAGTATTCAGAGGATTTACACATGATAACAGTTTCTTACAAGCCTCAGAATGCCTCGCCTTATTTCAAATTGAAACTAATGACATGAGTCTTTAAGGGGGCTTTTTGACTGTTTAAAAAATTCTTCAAGCGGGCTGGGGAGAGACTTTTAAAAAAAAAAACAAAAAACAAAGCTGTACTCGCCTCCTCCATCGCTCCGGCTGTGCCGCCGTGCCTCTTTACAGGGCATGGAAGCTGCACTGAGTTCAGCTTCCAACCAGCCGAGGTGGCCATCCACGCCCACCTGTCCCCACATATCAGCCTGATACAGCGCTGGGAATAGGCACGTGTGGATGTGGCCAGTCACCTCGGTCAGAAGCTGAACTCAGCACAGCTTTTGTGCCCTGTAAAAAAAAAACCAAAAAAAAAACCAGAGGCACGACCCAGTGAGACTGCGGAGTGGGACATCTAGAGCGATGGAGGTGGTGAGTACAGCATTGGTTGTTTTTTAATGAATTTTAAAAAATCAGCTGGTCTTGTACTGCAGGGAAGGGGCAGGAGGCAGAGAGCACTGCAGTCATGCAGACAAGAGAAGCTTTTCATGAGAAGAATCCAGAATCCAACCATAGTAAGAAGATTTACGGTTGTATTAAGGGGAGACCAAAATTGTACACACCAGAACTGATAGATAAAGGTTGGAATTATATTTGTGAAACACTACATTTTTGTTACCATTAGAGAATGTTTCATTTTGTTATCCTGAGCATAATTAAATGACCAGGATGAAGGATTATAAACCAAGCACACTGACATACTGCTGTGTTCCCACTCTGGCAGGATCTGCTGTTCTTTTAGATTCTTATGACCATTTAAAAAAAAAAAAAAGTAAGGCTTTTATAATTATGCAAATGAACCTGAGGGAATCCAGGCTCCATAGGTGTTCATGAAGCCTGGGTCCCTTTAGGCAAGTTTGCATGAATTAAATTAAGCTTAAAAAAGAGTGGATCCTGCCAAAGAGAGCACTGACCAGTAAGTCCTTCATCCTGGTGGTAGATGTCCTTTAAAAATCTCGTCTTCATGGTACCCCTTTAAGGACACATGAAGCGTTAATATGCTAATAAGATGATTGTTTTATACTTTAAAAATTACAGCAATACCAATAAAGGTACAGGTGAAAAATGAGTCAGCAATAAGATCTTGCTCTGTATTTGTAAGCCAAAACCAGGAGCAGATTTAAAACACAGATGGTGTACAAATGTTACTCCATAGGATCAACATTTGAATATGTCTTACAAATACTGATGCCCAATACCAACTATTGCTGTGGTGAGTTTATACAGCAGAGACCAAGCACTATGAGAATGATGTCAGCTCTCATCATAGACCATTAACACTTTTGATGTGAAAAATCTGATCACCTAGTCAGAATGGTTACTTTTGTTTTCAACTTATTTATAGTAAAGTGCCAGCGCAGCAATTTAAACAGTAATTTATTTCTCCTTGTTCTTTGACAACTTTCAATCATTCGGCCTCCTAAAGACACCAACGCAGTTGAAAGGAGGAGGGCAAATTTGCCTATCATTGTAGGAAGATTCTTTGAGTCCTGTCTGGTGAACTTCATGCTGGGGTGATGGCCTGGGTGCCCACAGAGAGGGCTCCAAGTGCCGCCTCTGGCACCAGTGCCATAGGTTCGCCACCACTGTTCTAGACTATAGTAAAAACACATTAGTAAATAAGATGCAACAGATGGATAAGTTATAGGAGTCTAATCAACAGCATCTCTGATAGTAGATGCCCTTTAAAAGGACTATGGGAACCTGTCACTAGCTGTATATATAAAAATGTGGTGACAGGTTCCCTTTAAAAATGCTACCAAACGCGTCATGTAAACACAACCTAAAGGAAATAAGTTGTCAAATTTCTAACTTAAAGGACATCTACCACCAGTATGCTCATTTACATACTGTCATTTTTCCTGGTAGTAGATGCTCTTTAACTGGGTTTTCAGCAAATCAATGTTGTTGCTTTTATAACAAAAGGTTATGTCATTTTATGGTCAAAATCCTTTCAGCATCGATGCCTCAGATTTCTAGATTTTTTTTCATTGTCATTCTGGATAGAAATCTGTCCATAGTCATGTTATGTCACACAGGTGCACGGCTCATTTTAATGGACCACACTCTGTGATACTATTTTCTGGGCTACCATCTCTCCAGAGCTCTAGTAACAGCATTTAGTTACATACTTTATGCAGCAATGGATTGGAGCCAACTAACTCTATAGTGTGTTCACTACACACGCACATGCTCTGTGCAGAAAGAGGGTGTGAAAATGTTGTCAGTGTTGAGGCAATGATGGCGTTTTCCATCTACTATTGTAACCCTGTCTCTGATATAAATGAGATGAATACAGCAAAGAAAACATCTACAAAATTGAAGTCAATCTAATAATCCCAGAGGCCAAAACATAAATTACGGTATGATATTGTACTTTTTAATAAATATAGTGACATATGTAATTTTCTTTTGACACCTCCTGTTTAATAACATTCTCTGCAGTCATCACCATGATGCATCAGGAGTGTATCACATGATCAGCTACAGACTGGGGGACAGTGTAGTTACCCTTCTCACCATATTCTCCTGCAAAATGATACCATCAGTATAAAATCAGAAGGCTGCACAGTCATCTGTATAATTACAATAAGTAGAGTCTGTGAATCCTTTCCACGAGCAGGAAATTAGATAAATTGACCTCCTGTTACAAACAAATCTCTCATGTTTACCAGAACATAATGATATCATGGAAAGGTCCCTGACCTCTTAACCTCTACCGTACATTGATGGCGCAAAGCTGTTAAGCATGTATGAAGAGGGCTCATGGGTTGAGCCCTTGTCATAAAGAGTTGAGGTTTGCTGCATATTGCAGCAAACACCCACTGCTAATTGACACAATTGGTGCTAGTACAGATTGCTGGTATTAACCCTTTGATTGCTGCTGACAGAATTTAAATGATAGTGGCACTAAGGCACCGCCATCTTTGTTGAGATTGACGTCACGGGGAGTGGTGATCGGTTGCCATGACAGCCTTGAGTCTTTGAAAGACCTGAGGCTGTATGGCTCCAGCAGAATCGTAACAATGTGCCTTTGGTTCATTGTAAGGAATGTTATGCAGAAACGCAATATACTGCAATACAGTAATATTGCAGTATATGGTAGAAACAATCAGACCATCTAGGGTTAAAGTACCCTAGTGCAGTGATAGCAAACCTTTTAGAGAGAGTGCCCAAACTATAACCTAACCCACTTATTAAAAGGTAAAGTGCCAACATGGCAATTTAAGCAGTAACATGTTGCTACCTGTTTTGTCATAGCTTTTTATTGTATCGGTATCCTGAGGACACCAATACAGTTAAAAGAGGAGAAATTCAGATAATTGTAGCCCACTTCCAGGGGCACCTTAACAGGAAGAATTGCGGAGCCCGGAGCAAGAGCTCCAATAATAATGCAGCTTTGTCTGCACCTCCTGTAGTCCCAAGCAGGTAAGGATGTGTAGCTTTAAAATAGCACTGATCACAGCACATCCTGGGTGGCCAGGGATGGCAGGAGGAGGTTTTAAGCCCTGTCTGGAAACTGTGCTGGGGTGATGGCCAGGGTGAGCACAGAGAGGGCTACGAGTGCCACCTCTGGCACTGTGCCATAGGTTTGCCACCACTGCCCTAGAGGGTCTAAAAGAAAATAGAGGAGTAAAAAAAATTAAATTAAAATTCCCTAGAACTGAAATAAATAGTAAAAATCACAAAAATGTTGGTATCGCCAAAAATGCCCAATCAAAATATAAAAACAGTTATTCCCAGTGGTGAACCCCGTAAAGGAAAATAGCACCTAAATGTCCGCCTAAATGCACAGGTTTTACTATGGATAAGATCTGATGGTCCCATATACAATCAATGTTGGGTGTAATCCCTGTAGATGAAAACTTGCATGTTAGTCCATTCTTACTTTTAGTGACATAACGTGGCAGTGACTCTGCTAATAATTGAATCTAGGTACCTCTGTAGTACAGTAATATTATGGCATACAAAGCTGCCTGCCAAATGCAACTTCTTTCAATGAGATCCATTTTCCTTGGCAGATTCTTGTTCAGGTCACATGTAATAAGGAAAATATAAATCACGACGCAAAACTGGCAGAAGACAGCAACATCAGAGCTGTCCACCCGTGACTGAACTCTGTCACTGCCTTAGATGAAGCAGAAGCCTACAAAATCTGGGCACAATTGTATGAAATGGGTATTCTAGCAAGACAGAGGCTTATAATGCTTATACCTAATTTACTATTAAAAATAACAGAAGCATTAGAAGGGAGGTTTCTGGGGTTGTGTGTACAAAATACAGCACAAGGATACGGGTGATTTTCTAAGGGTTTCCATCATTCCTTTCATTTTCTTAAAAGAGGAAGAGTTCATAACAGAAATGCAGCCACATCCTATACTTACCCTAAGACATCTATCTTAATAGTTCAGGAGTCATTTTAGGAAAAATAGACTTCTGAAATGTTTTTTGAATCTAACATATAACCTATCCTTATCAGGCCATCAATCAGATTGGGTAGCCCCAACACCCCCCACAAATCAACTGTTTTAAGCCACTTTCAATTTATAGACCAGTTACCTCGAGATCAGTCACATGACCTGCAATACTGTGCTTTGCAAGTAATGAAGAGGCTCCAAGGCTCCCCCAAAGACTTTAATATCTTCAAACAGCTGGGGTGACAGGTGTTGAACCCCTCTGATTTCATATGGATGACCTAACCAAGGATAGTACTGAATACTTTAGACAAAAAACCCTTCACATCTTGCAGCAACAGGCATTACTAAAAGACAGGATGACTATGACAATAGGAAGACTGACCTTTGCCTTGCTCTGTTACCTGGGTGTTGTCAGGAAATGTTGAAGAGCATGCAAACAGTTGGCCGTGCCCCCAGGTCTGCACCTGATCATAACCAAAATTACCTAATGCAGTCACTTCCAATCACTTTTAACGTCAGTCAGTCATAGAAAAGTTGTTACCTTGTGGTCATACGATTTCACTACACTATGCAGGTCGCTTCTATGTGATTTTTTTTGGTATAAATTTTCCTTTTGGGAAAGGATAAGAACTTCAATGTAAATTGACATTTACAGAATATCTGCTAATCAGAGATGATCACAGAATGTGCATAATAAATCCTGGAAGGTCCCAAAGGGGCAGGGGTAAGCGAAATATAGTGAACATACCCTGTTCTGGCTCATGGTGCAAGCATCACAGGGTCAAGGGACCTGCTGTTGTCAGAATGTGGCCTCAGTAGGCCCTAGTGACTTAAAACAAGTGTTGGGGAGCTGAAGATTGCTGTAACCAACTGCAGGGCAAGTACTCATTTTTTTCTTTTCTGTGTTATTTAAATCCGCACCCATAGGTTTTCCAAAATTCCTGAAAAACCCTCCTCTTCCATTTTGCTGTTTTTGTAATACACTTCATCAGGGGAAACCTGCAGCATAAGGACAGAAACTTGGACCCCAATTTAAATTTCATAGACTTGAGGTGAACTTTGATGAGTTTTATAGTATATCAACTATATGTGGGTTCTGCCCAGCACCATAATGGTGGGAAATCCTTGATTTTACCTTGTCTGTTCTGAAAGGAGACATCCTAAATGGATACATAAGCCTTCTCCACCTTCAAACAGGAGAGGTTACTGCAGAGCCACAATGACAAGTGTCATCCATGTGACAATTGCCTAGTATCTACAATATATCAGGAATAGGTAAAAAAAAAAAATGTTTTTGAAGGGGTTAAAAGATAAGCAAAAATATAGACATATACATCCTGCAAAGTTTTATGCAAAGTTTGTATTGTCATAGGAAAATACTATGTACTTGCTGACGTTATCAGGAGTGAACTTTACACACAACTCTAAGAAAGTTTTTGTAGATATGAAAGCAGGATACAAATAGATAGGACAGGCCTCCGGTTGTGCCATCTATCAATGGATTACAGTGCTGGACATTACACCATGTCAAGTCTACGGGGAACTGCCGTGATGACGCTATGCAGGAGGCCGCCAATCACAGCGAGGGTATAATAACGCAGCAGATTAACAGACATGTATTCACACTAGGCAGTTACTCGTGGGGACCGGATCCCCGGCCATTCCTCCACAATGCGGGATTACACAATGCCGGGCTGTACCGCACTACCTTAGGGGATTTCACACAGCAGGTTTCCCGCACATCACCCATTACTATCACTGTGTCCTATGAGTAGTGCTCTCCCCCACAGCCTCTTCCCTCATCCTCTCCACACAACGCGGAACAGGGAGTGTCGGACACGGCGGGCGGCGCGGGGTGAGGCCGGGGATGCTAGGCCTAGTCCCGGCGTCATTATTACCACCTATTAATGCTCTTAGATTCCCCTCAAGGACTAAAACGTGACCAGAGAGCAGAAAGCTCCGCTAAAACCGCTTCTTTCGAATGAAAGAGCCGCCCTATCCCCCCATTACCTTCATCAGCCTTCTGCTGGCCGCCATCTTGGATCTGAGGGGAGTTCCCACAATGCATCACTGCTAAAGGGCCGGCACTTCCTGGTGCGCCCAGGCCGGGTCACCGAGCAACCGAGGAGGGAGCTGACAACAGTCATCCATCCGCCTTGTAGTGCCAGGGCGCCGAGCTATGTGTGTGGTTACACAGCTCTGCGGTACTGCACTGTGTGGCTATGGCTCTGCATTATGAGACACGTTTACTTCACTTGTAAACCAGGGTTCACTTAGCTATAAACCCAACCACATCATACTTACTTACTAATAGCTCAATGGTGTTACTCAAAAAGAGTACTTTGTGCATGGAAATTGCGCTACTTTTGGAGAAATTACGCTAGAACACCAGGGACATTTCCATTATCCACTACCCTAGACCTCCACAAACATTTCCACTATCCACTAGGATAGACTACCAGGAACATTTCTATTATCCACTACACTAGACCTCCAAAAACATTTCCACTATCCACTAGGATAGACCACCAGGAACATTTCTATTATCCACTACACTAGACCTCCAAAAACATTTCCACTATCCACTAGGATAGACCACCAGGAACATTTCTATTATCCACTACACTAGACCTCCACAAACATTTCCACTATCCACTAGGATAGACTACCAGGAACATTTCTATTATCCACTACACTAGACCTCCAAAAACATTTCCACTATCCACTAGGATAGACCACCAGGAACATTTCCATTATCCACTGCACTCGACCATTAGAACCATTTACATCATACACTACGCTAGAACACCAGGAACTTTTCCATTATCTAATACACTTGACCACCAGGAGCATTTCCATTGTTCACTATCCTAGACTACCAGGAACATTTTCAATATCCACTACACTAGACCACAAGAAACATTTCAATCACGCATTTTCATAGAGAAGCAGGGACATTTCCATTAGGCTACATTCACACGATCGCCCCCACCCTCTCCATGGAGATACATGGCACACGGCACCTTATCTTTTCCCCATCTTACCGCACCACATTGCCAGCCTATGGGGGACAAATACTCTGTATTTTAGATGACTTGTACCATTTTTATTATTCACTACCCAAGACCCCGGGAGCATTTCCATTATCTGCTTCACTAGACCACCAGGAACATTTCTATTATTCAATACACTAGACCACTGGGAACATTTCCAATATTTACTACAGTAGACCACCAGGAACATTTCCATAATCTATTAGACAGCCAGGAACATTTCCATTATTGACTACACTAGACCACCAGAAATATTTCCATTATCCACTACAATGGACCACCAGAAACATTTCCATTATCCACTACAATGGACCACCAGAAACATTTCCATTATCCACTACAATGGACCACCAGGAACATTTCCATTACTCTGTGTTTTTTTGGTGACTAGTACCAATTCACTACCCTAGAGCACCAGAAACGTTCCTACTATTTGCATCCCAAGACCAGCAGGTGCAATTTCATTATTTGCCACCATAGACTACCAATATGAAACATTTTTATCCCTTGCAACCCTTGATCACTAATTTCCTTTGATTGTCTTATAATCACTAGTGCGCCCCCCAAAGGGTATTTCACTCCACTCAGAAGCATGGGACATATCCCCTCATTTCCATGGGGCTGCAGTGAGCTCCGCGCCCAATTATCATCATGTAACCCAAGTACACTACACAGACGCATATGGGGGGGACATGAGGATAGGGAGGGGCGCTTACAAAGCCAGGAGGGGCCTCAGACATCAGGGGGATTGTTTAAAGCTACAGAGGGAGTGGACAGGGGAGCCTGTCAATTAAACTGACCGCCAAAGAGGTCTCTAAAGTCCTGAATCTCATCCAGGGGGTCCACACCATGGGGTCCTCCATGCGGAAAAGGTTAGTATCATTTTTATTATTTACTACACTAGACCACCAGGAACATTTTTATTATTCATTTTTCTACACCACCATGAACATTTCCATTAATTACTACACTAGACCACAGGGACATTTCCACTGTTCACTGTACTAGACCCCCAGGAACATTTCCATTATCCACTACACTAGACCACCAGGAACATTTCCATTATCCATTACACTAGACCACCAGGAACATTTCTACTATTCACTACACTAGACCACCAGGAACATTTCCACTATTCACTACACTAGACATCCAGGGACATTTCCATTATCCAGTACACTAGACCAGCAGAAACATTTGCATTATTCATTTTTCTAGACCACCATGAACATTTCAATTAATTACTACACTAGACCACAGGGACATTTCCACTGTTCACTGTACTAGACCCCCAGGAACATTTCCATTATCCACTACACTAGACCAGCAGGAACATTTCTACTATTCACTACACTAGACCAGCAGGAACATTTCTACTATTCACTACACTAGACCAGCAGGAACATTTCTACTATTCACTACACTAGACCACCAGGAACATTTCCACTATTCACTACACAAGACCTTCAGGGACATTTCCATTATCCAGTACAATAGACCAGCAGAAACATTTCCATTATTCACAACACTAGACCAAGAACACAGTTCCTCCCCAAATGCTTTGGTGATTTCCTGTCCCAGGGAAGACCTGAGCATTATTGTGGTGCAGGAGATTATCTGTTCCTGTGGTTCAGGGTTGTCTTACCAGTCCTGGAGGTATGCGGATATTGGGGAGTCCCTCTTCATGCTAAGTGTTCCCATGCACTTCTGGTCCGGGACGAGAGAGTTCGCAGTCACATAATCGCGGATAAGAAGAATTTAAAACGCCAGACAGAGCCTTGCAGCAAGCGCTGTATTGCAGCTGAGGAATCTGGTGTAAGCCTCCAGTTGGCAAGGCAATGTGACCAAAAGACCACCCTAGCCCCTGCTTCCCTGGCACCATGAGTGAAAGTAATGAGGACAGCAAACAGGACCTCCCTGGAACCTCCAAAACACACACAGTAATAGTTTTTACCTAAGGATTGTGTGAGTGGCGGGGTTTTATCCTTCCATGTTTTGGGACTGATATATTCTTTTTATGATGTGTATTGAAGGGGGCAGATGTCCCTAAGAAAGTCACCAGAAGACCCACCATAGAGAGTGTAGAGTCTGAGGACGTAAATTGCCTTCTAATTATGAAAAATTAACATGTGCAGTTTCTTTTGAAAAGATGGTTCTTGAGCAGTCTAGTATGTTTATGGAGACCTTCCAGGAAATTATTAGGTCCAGTGTTCGGGTGGTCCCATGACCAACTTCCCGGGTCGTGGGCTCACCCGTGCCCCTCTCTGTGCTCGAGCCCCCTAGTGCTCCGACTTACCTGTCCTTGTTCCTGCTCCGGAGGACGCATGCACCCCCTCCTCCTAGAGCAGTGATGGCGAACCTTTTGGAGACCGAGTGCCCAAACTACAACCAAAATCCACTTACTTAGTGTGAAGTGCCAACATGACAATTTAAGCAGTAACTTATTGCTACCTGTTCTTCCACATCTTTCAATCGAATCGGCCGCCTGAGGCCATCAACACTGTTGAAAGAAGGAGGGCAAATCAGACTCTCGTTGTAGCTTCTCTCCAGGATCTCTCTGTAAAGAAAGAATGGAGAGTCCGCCTGGGACTGCAGGAAGAATTGGTCCTATTTGGTGTCCTGGGGCGATGGTCTGAGTGCCCACAGAAATGGCTCAGAGTACCACCTCTGGCACCCGTGCCATAGGTTCGCCACCACTGTCCTAGAGCATGCAAGCGAAGATTTAAAGGGCCAGCGCACCATTGATTGGTGTTAGCCATTGCCGGAATCCCTGATAAGCCAGCCTCTTCCGGCACACCCCGCCAGATCTTTGTGCCTTGTTGCCATTGAAAAAGTTTCCTATGCCGTCGTGACCTCCTGCCTTTCTCCGATTATGATTCTGCTACATGACTTTGTACTTTGCCTTGGCCACCACCACAGACAAAGTAGCGCCTGTGGAGCGACCTGGTGGTACCACTCTGTAGCAAGTTCAACCCGCTTTGCGGCGGGTGTCACAGTTCGGAGGGGGCGAAAAGTCTCTTTGGGAAGAGTCTGTGGACCCTCTGGACCACCATGGGAGGTGATGGAGCCAGCTGCAACCCGTGACCAGAGTCTAAGTGGCACCTGGTCTTTGCCAGAGCCCGCCGCAAAGTGCGACTAGGCCCACGGTGGCAGCCAAAGTAGTATGGCAGGAAATGCAGGAAACAGTCCAAACCTGAGATGACAGCAGGAAAACATGGAGGAACACTGGTAACGCAGGAATGCAGAGGTAAACTGGAAACACAGGGAACGCAGGAGGAGCCGGATTATAAGGGCAATCCAGATTAATAAGCTCCAATCAGGTGGACGCTGGCCCTTTAAATCTTGAAGAGCCGGTGCGCGGATGCCCTAGGGGCGAGCGTGCGGCCTAGTCGGAAAGCAGGAGCACAGCCAGGTGTGTGGAGAGGTTAGCCCGGACCAGGGAGCGGGACAGCGGCAGCGGGGACCGTGGCACCGAGAGGGACACGGGTGTGCCCGCGATCAGTGGCATGGATCGCGGGGACACCCATGACAGTACCCCCCTTTAGGGCCCCTCTTCTTCTTTGGCCTCCTCTTCTTTTTCTTTTCAGTCTCAAGACAACTCCAGGGTGATGAGACCACTCAGAGTAGCCGGCATATGACGGGAACCAGAGCATCTTTCACCTGGGGGGACAGTTCTTGCTTAAAGGTTGCCGACAAGGCCGCATCATTCCAGGAGGGCTCAGAGGCTAGGGTGCGAAACTTGACAGCA
Organism: Engystomops pustulosus; assembly: GCF_040894005.1. Classification (NCBI taxonomy): domain Eukaryota; kingdom Metazoa; phylum Chordata; class Amphibia; order Anura; family Leptodactylidae; genus Engystomops; species Engystomops pustulosus. Next base: position 80,308,604 of record NC_092411.1, read on the forward strand.
AACTTGCCCACAGAAGAATGACCTTGGCGCAGCCAGAAAGGTGGTATGGGAAGCCGTCACTAAGTCTTTTCTGTCCCACAGGAGTAGACCAGGCCAGAGCCAAGTTCGAAGTACAATGAGCACAGGATGATGAAACCCCTGCAGAGCTTTGGGTCACCATCAAATTTATCGGGTATAAAGAGTCTTGGCTCTGCTGCAAGAGGACATGTTGGGGTGGGTGGAGGAGTAGCAGGAGGAGACTCAGAAGCATAATGCTGGGAGTCGATCAGTTGTTGAAGTGCGGAGGCAACTTTTCCTAGTAGTTCTCCATGATAAGGAATTTGCTGGGAGTGCCAGTAAACAACGCTAGAGAGATCAGCCAATAGGCGAGGTCTGACTCCTTGGCGGGATCCATGGCCGGATCTTACTGTTACGGTTCAGAGGGGGCGAACTGTCTAAGAGTCTCTCTGGACCACCGCGGGAGGTGATGGAGCTAGCCGCAAACCGGGACTGGAGTCTAAGTGGCAGGAACACAGCCAGGAGTGTGGAGAGGTGAGTCCGGACTGGGGAGCGGGACAGTGGCAGCGGGGACCGCGGCACTGAGAGGGACATGGGTATGCCCGTGCTCCGCGGCATGGATCTTAGGGACTCCCGTGATTGCGGGCTCTGGTGAAAACCGCATGTCACTTAGACTCCGCTCCCAGGTGTCGGCTTATGTCTTCTTCCGGGGTGGTCCAGTGGGAAGGAGGTCCAGCCTTTTTTTTCTGAAAAACCAGGGCATAAGAAGATAAAAGAAGAACATATCCTGTCAGAGGAAACACATCCCAGTATGTCAGTGTGCTTGGTTTACAATCCTTTATCCTGGTGGTAAAAAGGTTTCTGACTTAATTAAAAAGGAATGGAAGAAACCAGATAGGAAATTATCAATTTCCAAAGCTATCAAGTGTAAAATAGCCCTTTAGTATGGAGGATTCGGCCTGGGTGTCGGTTCCCAAAATTGATGTTTCATTTCTAAGATTTCTAGGCGAGCCTCACTTCCCTTAAGAAAATCCTGAAGGCATCTAAGGTGGCATTTAAACCAAGTGTAGCAGCCACTTGTGTAGCACACTCCTACTCTGACTGGGCCAGATACAGACTGATATTCAAAATAGACATCCTATGGAAGGGTTATTGGAGACTTTCACTCACAGGCTCTTTTATTCTCAACAAAGGGGTAGAGAGGATAGATCCTACCCCTTCAGCATCCGGATCTGTCAGTCAGAAAGCCCTGTTTCCAATTACGCTAGAGGTCTGATGGGGGCAGATGAAACTTCAGGTGGGTTCTGAACACTATAAAAGAGGGCTTGGCTCTAAATTTCCTTTCCCTTTCCCCCTTAAGAGTCAGGGTCACAATGGTAGGTGCTATAAAATACTAACTTTCCATGCTATCAGAATGTTTATGAAAAAAGTGTCCTAGAATTTGTTCCCAGGGAGGAAGTAGGGATAGGGTTTTACTTTACTCTATTCTTCTTTAATAAAAAACCCAATGGGAAACTGCAACAAACTATAAACTTGAAACCCTTAACCAGTTTTTAAGAATTCCAAAATTAAAGATGGAACCCCTGATCTCCACTTTGAGTGTCGGTGGTGGTGGACCCACTGAACCAACAGAGGGCACAACGGAAAATCACAGGAATCACAGAATACAGCTTTTTCTTAGGCTATGTGGCACAAAGAGGCAGGCTATGTATTAGGGCAGCGGCTGGCCAGCTCCAATCGGCAGTACACTGGCCCTTTAAACTTCACAGAGTTTAAAGAGCCAGCAATGGACACGCGCAGGAAACACGGAAGCCGACACTGGAGTGAGGAGAGAGAGCCTGCGACCGGCCTGATGGGGCACAAAGAGGTACATAGGTTGCAGGAGCACCTGTGACAGTACCTTCTTGGCCTAAAGGAACCTCTGAAGAACACCGCAGTCCAGGATGTTGTCTTCCGGCTTCCAAGATCTCTTCTCCAGCCTGAACCCCTTCCAGTCGATTAGAAAGAGTCACTTCCATCTAGCCGACATGTCCAGGATCTCCTTTATTTCAAATACATTGGTGGAATCAGCCTCAGGAGCTACTTGCCGACAGAAGCAATTCAGGATGGCAGGCTTTAGCAGGGAGACATGGAAGGAGGATGCACATGGTGGGAGGAAGACAAAGCTCGTAAGCCACGGGATTAGTGCGCTTTATTACCTCAAATGGACCCAGGAAATAAGCACCGAGTATGTAGCTGGGAATCTTCAGCCAGACATACCTGGAGGACAGCCACACTTTATCAACAATAGAGAAGACCGAAGTTTTTTGTTGGCCTGGGTTTTGGTGCAAATGGACGCCCGAAGTAGAGAATGACGAGTTTGCTTTAAGATGGATTTAAGAGCTTGAACCAACTCTTCCATGGCAGGAACATCAGAAGGCACAGAAAGAGGGAGAGGTGGGCGTGGATGTCGTCCATAAACAATGAAGAAGGGAGCGGAACCGGAAAATTCACGGTCCAGAGAATTATAGGAGAATTCCGCCAAAGTTAACAAAGTGGACCAGTCATCCTATCGGGCAGAAACAAAATGCTTTAGATTGCAACCCATAGTCTGATTGACTCTCTCGACTTGCCAGTTTGACTGCGTATGATAAGCAGAGGAGAAGTTAAGCTTTACTTGAAGTTGGTTGCACAAGGAACGCCACAACCTGGAAACATACTGGACCTCTCCGTCCGAAACCATGTGCTCAGGAAGTCCATGAAGCTGAAAGTTGTAAAGGGAGAACAAGCTGGCAAGACAAGGAGCTGACGGCAAACCAGGCATAGGAACGAAGTGGGACATTTTAGAGAAACGGTCTGTGACCACCCAGATTACGCTATTACCAGAAGAAAGTGGAAGATCAGTAATAAAGTCCATGGCCACATGAGCCCATGGGCAACTGGGTATAGGAAGTGGCAGGAGCAGACCTGCTGCCTTGTGACCTGCTGGGCACAGAAACTCACAAAGTCTTGTACATCCCTGACCAGACTTTGCCACCAGTATTAACGAGAGATGATAGCGACAGATTTCTGCACCCCAAGTGCCCAGCCACATAGAATCAATGTCCCCGAGATAATATACTCTTCCAAAGGGCAGTTCGGACAGAGGTCTTGCCAGGAGGAATTTTATGTAGTCAACAACAAGACGTTCAGGAGGAATGATATGATGCGGAGCTGGTTCGTCCCCAATTACACCGGAGGAATGAGAAAGGGCGTCGGCTTTGACATTCTTCTCTGCTGGTCAGAAATGGATCTGGGAGTAGAAGCGAGAGAAGAAAAGGAACAAATGAGCCGATTGTGGCATTGAGCGGTCTGTAGGTACAGGAGATTTTTGTGGTCAGAATAGATACAGACCGGATGATAAGCTCCTTCCAGAAGATACCACCACTCTTCCAAGGCAAGCTTTATGGCCAGAAGCTCCCGATTACCAATGAAGTAGTTTCTCTCTGTGGCTGTGAAGGTTTTCGAGGAGAAGACGGAAGTTAGAGTTCGGCCTTTGGGCCAGAAAGAATGAGAACGGCACAAGCTCCTACCGAGGAGGCGTCCACCTCTAGCAGGAATGGTTTCTCTGTATCAGGCCATGTGAGTACAGGAGCAGAGGCAAAGGCAGACTTCCGCCTTCAGGCCAAATCTTAGGATTAGCGCTACAATGGGAGATACAAGGTAGGAAAAATGCAGTATGAACTGCCAGTAGTAATTAGCAAAATCCCAGGAATCTCTGGATGGCACAAAGTCCCACTGGGCGAGGCCACTGTAGTACCGCAGACAATTTCATAGGATCCATCTGTAGTCCCTTGTCAGAGATGATATACCCAATGAAAAAAAGACTCTTCTAGTGGAATTAGCACTTCTGGAGCTTGGCATATAGGCGATTGGCCCTTAGGCGTCTGAGAACTTGTTGTACATGAATCTAATGGGAATCTAGGTCCGTAGAGAACACTTGGATATTGTCATATCGTCATGCCACACAGATGCGGAGGAGATTATATGCCCTGGGCAGGTCTAATTTGGCTCCACTTAGGTGGTTGAAGAGTTCTGTGATCAGAGGTAGTCGGTAGTGGTTCGTCACCGTAATCTTGTTAAGATCGCGATAATCAATATATGGACGGAGTGAACCATCTTTCTTGGCCACGAAGAAGAACCAAGCACAAGCAGGAGAAGAGTTGGGACGGTGCGGTTGCAGAGTCTCCACTTGCTTCTCTGAGAAGATGTCAGCAAAGTCCAAATAAGATTCTGGAAGACCCACCAGAGGCTTGGAAAAAAAACAGAGGAGACACGGTGGCCATAGGGTGAAGTGCCACTAGAGAGCGTGTATGGCATTCCAGTCCCCATCCACAAAGTTTCCTGCAGAGCTGGAATCCAGGAAGGCAGAAGCTTGAAACTGGCTACCTGTCCCAGAGCTCTCACCTAGGGACGCCTCTCACAGAAACCCTAGGTGCGTGCGTTTCCCGGATGCTGTGGACGGAGTGGGCAGGTATTGAGAAAGTTCTCCGGGCTGGCACAGTAGACATAGATCCTCTTGTCAACATCTGGAGCACAGGGGTGTCTGACGAGCCTTATCCACCTGCATGGACTTCTCAGCAGCAGGCAAGGATGGCGGCTGTGGTGGGTTTTGGAAAACTGGAGCCAAGTGGGGCAGATAACAGGTCCTGATCTGTGTGTGTTCCAGGCGCTGCTCCTCCAGGTGCCCTGAGAAATTATATCCGATTGGCCAGGAGATGAAGTCACTCAGAGAAGGCGGCAGATCTTGTGCAGACAGCTCGTCTTTGACATGGCTTGACAGTCCTTTCTTAAAGGTGGTGGCCTCGGCCGCTTCATTTCAAGAAAACTTGGAGGCTTGCGGAATTGAACCGCATAGTTGCCAACTGGCAAGACCCCTTCGTACAAATTCAACAGGTCGATCTCCGCAGAAGATGCCTGGTCTGGTTCCTTGAACATGGACCGGAATTCTGCGAGGAACGCGGTGATGTTGGCAGTGACCGGGTCACTCTAAAGGTAGGCTCCAGAGGCGCACTTTGCCAGTAGTGGGGGCCAAGGTGAGGTACAGAATCGGCAATCAGAATCGCAGTCGTGGTCAGGCAGAAGGTAATGACGGGCAGCAGAGAATCGGGGTCAGGAATGGAAACGGAGGTCACAATGGAAAATTAGAGGAATCGGCAGTCAGTGGCGCCAATCAGTGGCGCACTGGCCGTAACATGGAAGTCGACACTGTAGCAATGAGAGATGAGGGAGCCTGCGGCCAACCAAGTGGGGCACACAGAGGTACAACGGTGCACCTGCCACCCCAGACATAGATCACTGGAGCACCAGTGGTAGTAAGCCTTCTGTTTCAAAACTGTTTGGTACTTCAACCCTAGGTTGTCTGACTGTTTTCTACTGTATGGCAGTATATGTGGGAAGACCCGAGACTGTCATAGCAAAGGATTGTCGCTCTCTGTTGACGTCACAGGGAGCGACGATCTCCACAAAGCTGCTGGCGGCGATCGACGGGATTACATCAGCAATCGGTGCTAGCACTGATCACGGGTGTTATCACTAAGTCTTTGCTGCAATATGCAGCAAAGACTTACCGGCAGTCCTCTCCGTGCACCCGCACCCGATGCGCGCGTCTGGAAGGGGTTAAAGTGTATGTAAGAGATCATGCACCCACAATTTGCAGCTTCATGTTTCCATACACATAATAAACTATATCTCAACTTAGTTTTATTAATAAAAACCCTGAATTTTCAATAGAACAAATAATTATAAAGTTATTATATAAATAACAGATCTTGCAGGAAAGTCTGTAATCAGATTACCATTTTATTAACTATCATTGCTGCTGGGTACATACAGCAGCGTGAATAGAATTACATGTTTATTCTTCTGCTCCTTTAGTTTACTTATAAAATTATATGCAAAAATAGTGAGGGTATATATACAATTAAAACTTAACTTTCAGTAAAAATAGTGACTTACCGCAAACATTAAAATCCAAAACACATTCGCAGAATCCACCTAACAATGACATACATTCTTATATGAATTCTGCCAATGTGCTCTAGATTTTTATGTTTGCAGTGATTTGCAGAGAGCTAAAAACAACTTATATGTGGCCTAGAGAGGGTTACATAAAACAAATAGCTCCACCCACCCGCACCCATATCTCAGCGCATGATACAGGCAAAGGGATGGGTGGGTGTAGCCGAAGTCACGGACCAGAGAGGCAGCTGCACGGGATGCTGGGAGGGACTGCAAAGGTAAGTATGAAATATATCATATTTCTCTCCAGACGCCATTTTGTCCAACCAGAGGCCATCTTGTCTTAGACAGTCCAGCCATGTCATGATTCAAACATCATTTTTGTGTAAACTGTTTAAAAAATACTTTGTCCTCGCTATTGTTTACCTTGTCTTTTTCTGCAGCTTCTCTGCTTGAAGGCCATGTTGTGACTTATACAAAGCTAATACAAGAACACTTAGTATAAGCATTCCATTTCCCTCTAGGCTAGTATTATTCCAGTAAAAACTATACATGAAGTTCATTTGGGAAAATGGCTTAAAGGTGAGGTTCTGGTATATTCAAGCTAATATATAGCATTTCAGTATTTTATCACGTTTTCACACCCTCTGAAAGGTTTTTTTTCCCCATTCTGATATACACCACTGCCTGCTTTGAAATAAAGTGAAAAAACCTGATGTTTCATCAGTTTTTTTTGTGGACGCATAGACTTCTATTGCCTTCTGTGATCCGCATCAGTGAAAAAAAATAGGACATGTTTCATCTTTTTTTTTTTCATGGACAAAGGATCATTGAAAATACCCATAGAAATCAATAGCTTTGTGAGGCATCCGTGGGAAAACAACCCCAATGTGAAAGAGCCCTTATGCATTCTGATTCGGAATGCTGGGGAAAGGGCTGTTCTCATCTTAGTGGTAAACTTCTGAGGTAGTAGGGAATGCAAAACATTGTGAATGTTAGCAAGGTAGGACAACCCTGCCCACTTTGACTCGTCAATAAATCAAGCTGAACTGGTTAGATTCCTTTTTAGATTCCCTCGCAGATTCTGCCTGCTATGGAAGAGGCCTATTCACTTGGACCAAGCTACCCATGATATCACTAGGATAGGTCATGCATCAAGCCAGGCACTCAGGTACCAGGAAAATTCAGCTGCCCCACAAACCAAAATGTCAGGAGGGAGGTCCTGCCCAGTGTTTAGATCATCCCTGGTACCCAGAATGTTGCACCTATACAAAAAGGATACAGATTCAAACCACACATAGACCGCTGGTCCTGTGCTGAGCAGCTTTTTTTCTGTCAAAGAACAAAGGATCGGGCAGTTGTAACAACTGTTAGACCTTTTTCTCACCTGAGAGTCAGAAGGACCTGCTAAAATTGGTGTGGATAAAGAGAACCAATTCACCTTGTTCTTTTCACATATCTACAATATAGTGTGCCATGGTGCAATGCTTGAAGCTGCCAAAAGGGGGAGCCCACTGCTTAGGAAATGTTTTCCTTCATTGAGCTAATTATAAATAAATATGCATTTAGGTTCCCTCTAGTGGTGGCAGGGAATTACAGCCTCTAGATCCACTTTACAAAAATGTTTTAAAAAAGGCCCTCTGAGGATCATTATGGTCTCTGTTCACATGTGGCCACTTCAGTCCATAAATGGTCTGACTACTATAGTCTGGTATCATGTCTTCTATCATTGAGCCACTATAAGAGTAATATGGAGTAGGACCATTGCAAACATTGGGGCTCATTAACTAAGGGTCCGCGGACCGCACAAACGTTGGATATTCTGACAATTACTGTTTGGCACCGCATTTAAAAGCAGATTGTGGCGCACACGAACGGATTTTGGCGCAAACTTTCATCCGACAGAAAACGGGGGGCGGGCCGACAGACTATCTGACGGATTCAGACAACGAGGGATTTAACATTCAAAATTGTGTTGCAAGGCATGCAATTACATGCACCGGGGAGAAGATGGTGAACCTGAGCGGGGAAGCGACATATGCAGGAAATTGGATGCACAATCTTAGTGAATTGCGGCAGCTCTTAATCCTCGTCGGACAACGCACCTCGGGGATCACGATGGGACGGGTAAGTAAATGTGCCCCATTGGCTGCAAAAGTCGCATGCTCTCTCCAGAAAGTCCATTGGAAAGCCAGTGCTGCACTTCAAGTGGTACAGAAAGGTTAATACAGGTTATTTTTTTTAATTTAAAGCTATTTATTGAATATTTTGGCAAATTAGTCAAACCCTTTAACAGTTATTGGTGTACTTTCCAAGGACTGCCAAACTTTCCATACAGGAAGAAGTCTTTGGTATCAGTGCTGTGTTGTCTCAGAAGCACTGTAGATGAAAATTTTAACTCAATCTCGGAGGATTGGAGATGCCTTCTGGAAGAAGCTGTAAACCCTACAATCATATTCACAGATCACAAAAACCTTGCTTAGACATCCTGCACACAACTGGGGAGATGCATTAATGTGTTGGTATTTAGACCAGTGCAGAGGACAACTCCACAGTTCTCTGCTCTTGACAGATTAATCATGTCTGGTGCAGGATTATTAATCCAGTGGCGTATAAGTCTGGCAAATCGTATTTTGTTCCTCCTATTAGTTGGTTTAGTTTGCTGCATCACAATATTGAAGTGTCTGGCGCACAGGCTATTTTCTGTTTCACCACGCCACTTTATTACCAGGGCCAACTGCCTAAAAATGGAATTAAACTTTCAGGCGTTTGGCCTTTAAGTTGCAAATGACTCCAATTTTCTGTTGTAGACAGATTGATACATTTCCCCAATGTGTGGAGTTTGTGAACCGCAAACAACGGTCCTGCATAATTGCAATTTGTAGGGCACATCTGGTAATGATCCCGGACTGATGATAAAGAGGTGGCCCAAGATGCTAATGCGGCCAACCCAGTCACTTGGAGGCCACTTGAAAACAGTATAATCCTATTCATAGGTCTATATTCCACTGGTTTTGGACGCCATCTTGACTACTGTCCGCCATCTTAGATACAGCGGCCATGTTCCCTGACCATTGTCAAGTTAATGTCATGATTCAAACTTCATTTTATGTAACCTGTTTGCTCGCCTGTCAGCTTGATTATATTATGATTCTGGAGTCCACTTATCTTATTCTTCTCAGCAAATTAGTATAAACAATATCTGTGTACAAGGTCTCTGAGAACTGAGCACAAATAATTAACTTTTTTCCCAGAATGTGCTGATGTCCAATAGAATCTAAGTGCCTTATCTCCTTTCATACAAAAATGCAAAATGCTGATTTCTCTGTATTAAAATACAGCTGTTTTTTTAAAATAAACAGTGTGATTTGAGTGCATCTAAAGACCGGACTGTGTCTTTCTTTTACTCTGTCATCCCGCTGCCTGCAGCTATCTCATCCTCCCTCAAAGGGTTAATTAGGACTCACCTTACAAAAGTCAAGAGGGCTGTTGGGGCCCTGCATAAAAATCCCTATCAAAATGGAATTCAACAGAGGGGCAGGCGTAACGGCATGACGTAGTGACGTCACGCTGCACAGTCGCCCCGCCAACCGCACCTGCTCTCCCCGGCTGACCGGACCTTGGCGTGCTGGATGCCGATGATGGGGGATCGCGTTCCGTGACCCCGCTCCCTTGGATGTGCGTGTTGGGGCGGGCGGACACGCTGGCGGAGGCTGTCCGCTGTGTGGAGGTCTCCGATTCTGGTCACTGCTGCCTCTGCTGTTCGCCGGCTGTCCGGGGAGTTGTCTTCTTGCTCCTCTGCTGCTCCGCTGAGAGGTTGTCGCTTTGGCGGGGCTCCTTGGCTCTGGCTCCTTGGGCATGAGGGCGGATCGCTGGAGTTCTATTGAGAAGTCAGGATACCGGGCTGGACCGTGGCGCTGACCGGTGTAAAGTGATCCCTGGGTCTGCTGCTAAGGTGGCTTGGCCGGGGGGTTATCCACTGTGTCGGCGCGGTCAGGAGTCGGATCCTGTCATCCACCTATCCCTGGTTTTCCTCCGTCCCCTGCTATGCCGCTATCCTGATCTGGATTGTTGGAGTCTTCTGGAGCAATGCTGGAGCCATTCTGCAGGATGGGTGAGACGTATCTGCTCATGGTTATTCCTGTTGCTTTGCTTATTCCGCTGGTCTTATGCTCTACTAACTGGTACTAACTGAGCCTGCTTGCTTTGCTAATATAATATTAGCCATTAAAAAGTTTTGCGTTCCTCCTAATCTAACTCTATATATTGGGACGCTGACAGCAACTACTTGCTACTAACCGGCCTGCAATATATGGATTGCTGTTTCACGCTAACTTTCCCCTAAGCATGCTCATAGGGCGTCTGGACTTCCTGGATTTCAGTTGAGACTGTACAGAAACTACCCTCACGGGGGTCTTTGGAAAGAGACAATAATGAGTCAATAACACCGCTTATTTCTTACGAACTAGTTAGCAATATATGGACTTTAATCTCATATTATCCTCTTCTAAAGCATCCCCATAGGCTGTGTCGACTTTAGTAGAGGCTGTATAGAAACTTCCCTTAGAGGTGCTTTTTTCGTTTGCAGGAGACAACAACGTGGCTATATGTTACTTTGAGAGTCTGACTTTTGAATCGTACAGATGTTATAGATCTATCTCATCAGCCTACTATTATATATTGTTATTTTTTTTTTTTTTTTTGTCATATTAATTGTATGTTTACTTCACCGTTTGGCAGTATTGGTTGTTGTTTATAGTCCTTTCAGGATGCCACCTAAGAATTCATCAAGGAAATCCCTGGGGACAACACCCCCTAGGGAGAAAGAGAAAGGGGGGTCCAAAGGGGACAACTCTACAAAAATAGACAAATTATGGAAGTCCCCATCAGTCAAAACTCGCACCGGTTTGACTACACAGAAAAATCCTGAATTAGAGGGTCAGGACCCCAAAAATAGAGTACAGGGGTCGAGATTTGCAGTGCTAGAGGCCGAAGAACAGGAGGAGGAGGAGGTAGGAGCAGGGGGAGAAAAAGCCATGCTCAGAGAGATTCTGGACTCTATTAAAATATGTAACTCTGCAATACTCGACCTCAAAGAGCAAGTGGGTGCGTTGAGAGGGGATGTCTCTCTCCTCAGAGAGGAGGTGAGCAAGGTCAGAGATAGACAGAAAATTACGGATGATAAAATTGTTAGTATTGAAAAAGAGTTAAGCTTATTAAAAAAAGCTTTTTCCTCTACGGAAAGGGAAAATAAGACTCTCAAAGGGAAAATGGCCGATATGGAGGACCGTTCTAGGAGAGCCAACCTTAGGGTTATAGGGATACCAGAAAAGGCTGAAGGAGAAGACCCCGTCACGTTTATTAAAGAGTGGTTGTTGGAGAGAATAGGGAAGGAACATCTCTCATCCAACTTTGATATAGAACGTGCCCATAGAATTCCTTCAGTGTCATACGTCCCTGGTAATAACCCCCGGACATTTATCCGTAAAACATTACTATCTAGAGATCGGGATATGATACTTCGAAGAGCACGTGACTTAAAAGATTTATCAATTCAAGGTGCAAAAGTATCGCTTTATCCGGATTTCTCTAGGGATACCCTTGAAAAAAGGAAATGTTTCCTAGAGGTGAAAAAAAGGTTGAGAGATAAGGGTATTATCTATTCATTGATGTTCCCGGCTAAATTGAAAATTATCTTTCAAGGCCAGTCCCAGTTTTTTAGCACGCCAGACCAAGTCTCTGATTGGTTAGAACTTAAGGGACTGTGATCCATATGCTATAGATTGATATCCGTTTTGTATAGGTCAGTTTTGGGGGAGCAGGGGTTGGACGGGGGTGGGTAAGTGGCCTAAGCAGGAAGAGTTCTACCATGGTAGGACAGTTGAGTGGGAATGGGTGGGAGGGTTGCTTCGTTGCTGGAGATGTTGTTGGATTGCTAGCTGTCCCTTTTTCCCTATCCAATGGGTACTAGGTTTATATCCTGGAATATAAGAGGGTTGAAAGACCGGTTGAAGCGCTGTATCATTTTTGATTATATTATTAAGCAACTTCCTGCAATTGTGATTTTATTGGAGACACATCTCGACAAAGATTCCTTAGCATTAGTAGATCGGAGATGGGCTAGTCATGTGTATAATTCAGTCTTTTCATCATTTTCCAGAGGTGTATCCATTTTGGTTCACAGGTCAATCTGTTTTCAAGTTTTAGACTCCCTGTGTGATACAGAGGGGAGATTTGTTTTTTTATTCGCTAGGTTAGAGGGTATTAAATGCGTCGTAGCAGGGGTATATATCCCACCCCCCTTTAGATATGACGTGTTGATTAGCTTGATGCGGTTCCTGGAGAAGGTGGGTGAATGTCCCGTATTGGCCCTAGGGGACTTCAACTCTGTTATGTCAGAGAAGAAGGACCGATTGGGGAAAAGGAAGTGTGCAGATACATCCGCGAGAGACACCCCCTTCGCCAGGTTCTGTCAGGAAATAGGTTTGTCGGATGTGTGGAGGTCTTTAAACGGGGATGCGCCAGCATTTTCATGTTACAATCGCTCTTATAATTCATTTTCCAGGATAGATTTGGCGTTGGCCAATGACTATGCCAGTGGGTGGGTGCGGAAAATCCGATACGATAACCGGTCCGTTTCTGATCATTCCCCACTGGTTCTTGAGTTGATTCCCTCAATCAAACCCGCTCCTAGGTTTTGGAAACTGAATGCACACTGGTTGTCCTTATTAACAGATGAAGACAAAATTAAGAAAGAAATGTGTAGTTTTATATCTGCTAACAGGACCTCGGATAATGTGGGATTGATCTGGGACGCGTTGAAATCCTTCCTTAGAGGGATAATAAACTCAGAAATTATATTTCTTCGGAAACAATGGGCTAGACAAGAGCGGAGCCTAAAAGACGAAGCTAAAAAAAGAGAAAGGGAATATCAGGCTAATAGCTCGCAAGACTCACTCGATAAGTTTAATAAAGCACAAGAGGAGTATAACAGATACATTGCTAATAAGGCTTTGCAGAAGTTATTCTTCCTCGATCAGAAGTCACATTGTGAAAGTGGTTCTCCATCAAAAGGGCTCTTGTATAAAGTTAAAAAACAACAGGAATCAAATAGGATAGCCAGGATTAAAAACTCTTTTGGCGAAGTAACCGGTAATGCTCAGGAGATTGATGCTATTTTTCTTCAGTTTTTCCAAAAAATCTATTCCTCAGATTTGGAGGCGTCAGTAGAGGAGATATGTCAATATTTAGACAATATCCAGTTTCCTAGATTACGCACAGAAAAAGCAGATGAACTAGCTGTGCCAGTATCCATTTCGGAACTCGAGGAAGCTTTGTCATCCTCGAGACGTAATTCCGCACCAGGGTTGGATGGCCTGCCCCTAGAAATCTACCATAGATTCAGCTCTATTCTTCTCCCCCTGCTAGTTGAGATCTGGGAGACAGCACAGAGAGTGGGGAGATTACCCGAATCCTGGTACGAGGCATGCATAGTCTTGCTACCCAAAAAAAATAAAGACCCTCTGGAGGCAGAGTCCTATCGGCCGATATCTATTCTCAATACCGATGCCAAATTGCTGGCCAAGGTGCTCTCGAATAGATTAAAAGAATGTGCGTCAATACTTATACATGAAGACCAATGTGGCTTTGTGGCAGGCCGACAGGGTAAAACCAATATAAGACGGTTGTTTTCGAGCCTTCAGTTGGGACAGGGGGGGTCGCGCTCCATCCTGTCATTGGATGCGTCTAAAGCCTTTGACAGGGTGGAGTGGGACTTCCTCTGGGAGGTTTTGTCCAGATTTGGTTTGGGTGTCAGATTTGTGGAAGGGGTAAAACTTTTTTATCATGCTCCTAGGGTCAGTATCAGAGTAAATGGAGAATACTCCCCTTTTTTTACACTCTCGAGGGGTACTAGGCAGGGTTGCCCCTTGTCTCTCCTATTATTTGCTTTCTTCATAGAACCATTGGCAATAAAACTTAGAGCGGATAGGGAGATCGGGGGCGGAGGATTAGCTGGTTCAATGGATAAGATTATGCTGTATGCCGATGATGTCTTGCTCTGTTTGAAAGACTCTAATACATCGGTTCCTAAAGCTCTGAAGGTGATCCAGGAGTTTGGAGGGTTTTCGGGCTTCCAGATTAATACCCACAAGTCTATCCTGGTCCCAATTGACTACGATCCTCAGCCTAGTCTAACGCAAATGGATCTACAGATTTCATCGTCATGTGAATATTTGGGTTTAAAGATCACACCAAATGTGGATGACTATATTTCGATGAATGTGGCCCCACTATTAGCAAAATTGAAAAACAAGGTTAATACATGGAATACGCTACCTCTTAATCGAGCAGAGAGAATTGTTCTCACTAAGACTATCTTGCTCCCCCAATTGTTATACGTAGTATGCAACTCTCCCTGTTGGATTGGTAAGAAATGGTTCGGTTTTATTCGAGCTATCCTAAATAAATTACTGTGGGGGAGGAAAAGGGTTCGTATTAAACAGGAAACCCTAATGGTTAACAAGGAGAGGGGTGGTTTGTCGCTCCCCTCCTTGTACCATTATTTTCTGTCGGCACAATTACAGTTTATCCTGGAAAATGAATGCTCCAGTCTATCGCAGGTGATCAGTGCCCGGGTGGGGTGGAGATTTGACTCTATGCTCACCCTACTGGAGTCCGGACAACTCAAAGGTCATATTATTAAAAAACTCCCATTGGCTGTGTTGATGGGGAATACCTGGAGAGATTTTAAGAGGCTATATGGGATTAAGGGGGGATTTAAATTCACCCCATTATGGGGCAATCTTAACTTTGTAGAACTAAACAAAATGGAGGATGTCGGATTTTGGAGAAGGAAAGGGATCTATTCCTTGGAGCACCTGGGGGAACAGGGGGGGTTACCCTCCTTTCAGGTTTGGTGTAGGAAGGGGGTTTTGGAGGAGAAAGACTATTTTAGGTATAGTCAATTAGCACATGCAGTTAGTAAAGAATTAGATCACGAGAAGTTCACGATACACGAAGGGGGTAATTGTTTGGAAATTGTAGGGTTAGAGCCCTCACTTTTGAAAATGTCTAGGATCTATCGTCTGATCAGATCTGACATTGATCAGAACTTTAGTCACATAAGCCAAGTAAAATGGATAAATCAGGTTGGTTTTATCACAGCGGCACAATGGCGAGATATTTATAAGAATGTGGTAAGATCCACTATTAACTTAAATCACAGATGCACTCAACTTAATATTTTATATAGAATTTATTTTTCACCACTCTTGATGTTTAAAACGGGGCTAAGTGAAAACTCCAATTGTAAGAGGTGTAAAAGTAGCTGTGCCGACATCCTACATGTTTTATGGGACTGCCCAACTATTAGCCTATATTGGGAGGAAGTTTTTAAGATAATAGAGAGTCAGATCCAGTACTCCTTGCCACGTGTGGCTACTCTGGGGCTACTGGGCCTGCTCTCGATTCCGATGGACTCGAAAGTAAAAAGTGACCTAGCGCTGAAGCTTTTTTTCCTTGCCAGACTAATATTAGTGAGGCATTGGAAAGATGATAAAGCACCAGTGGTGAAAGAATGGAGGAATCTGGTGGAACGCACCAAAGCGTATGAATGTGTATATGAGAAACGCTATGGGAATGGTAGAAGACTGAATTTGATTTGGGACCAGTGGAGAAATGAAGAATAGAGGGTCTCTCCTGTCCCAGGGGGCCCACAGGAAGGGTATTCAGGGACAAATTAGTTAAATTTTCCTTTTGATCGATGCTTCCTTCACATCTCCAGCACGGGCAGAGGGTGGGGGGGGGGGATAGGGGGTTTGGGGGGGGATGGGCGGGTCTGCGGTTTGTGTCTATATCTTAGATTATTAAGTTGGGCATATTTTATGCTTAGCTGACCCACCCCTTATAAATGTAGTATTTCTGTTTTTGCAGTTATATTAAGAGGGGGAAAAAAGAAAAGAAAGGAAGGAGAAAAGGAAAAGGAAGGGAAAAGGAAAAGAAAAAAAAAAAAAAAAAAAAAAAAAAAATTTTTTATAGATTTTCGTAAACTAATGTTGCCATTTCTGCTGTATGTACATTCATTGTATGACATGTTTAATGGGTACAACAGTTGTTTATTGTTTGAGAAGGTTCCCATGAGTTCCTCAATTCTTATTATTTGATTAATTTGTAATAACTGTACTTATTGAAATAATAAAATTCTTAAAAAAAAAAAAAAATGGAATTCAACAGCAGTAAAACAGTAGTGCAGGATCTGTCTCTGGTAGCAGGCAGGCTGAGGTATTACTGGCTGTATGCAATCTGTAGCTCTGTCCTGGATGACTTCCACTGCTTGAGGCTATAGCACACCAAATATTACCTTGACTCTGGGGCTGGATGAGGCTTCTGCAGCTCTATCTGTAGGCTGTCTCTATCTGTCTCCAACATCACACTGCACTCTACTACATCACAAAACTCCTTTTCTATATAACATAACCAGACCTAGGGAGGAAACCATTTATCATCTAAAGGTTTTCCCTTCTGGTAGGTTCTGGATGATCAGCTAAGAGGAACCTGTCTACTATGAGACAGAAAACATGTGCAACACCCCTGCCAACATATAGGCAAGGGGGTAGTTGCGAATAAGGCCCTCTACCTGTCAGGATGTATCTGGTGAGCCTGCGCAACTCACCCAGAGGATAATACAGGGAGATCTTAGGTAATCTGCAGCTGTAGCCTCTGTCTGGAAAGGCAATAATTAAGTGGGTGTAAGATGTTATCCAATTATGTGGCTGTATTGTAAACTGATGCAGTAGAAACCTGGGATCGAGGGACTGTGGGGCAAAGCTCCAAGTCCCAACGAATGGTAAAGAGAAGATGCAGAGGAAGAGAAAAAAAGCGCAGCTGTCGTGTGATACCGTAAAATATAGATGGAGAAGAGTAAGGCCAAACTCTAACCTTGTGGAGGGTGGTATGGGCATATAGAAAAGTTGCTACCAGCAGCTGCCGCTCCTTGGACGCCACGTTCACCGAGGACCAGGACCCCGGGACGATGTGGAAATGAGAAGAGAGCCCGAAGAGACGTTTAGGAAGGCGCTTGGTGCAATCAGCAAACACAGAGTTCCAGGGCTTGAAGGAATCTCTTTTTTATTTCTACTTTAAAAGTAGGTGATAAAATAAAAGTATACAAACGTGATAAAATAAAATGAAATAAAATGCGACGCGTTTCAGCCCCGATCTGGGGCTTTCATCAGGCATGGTGTGGGGTGACATCAAACGGTCTTTTATCTTGCCCTGTTAGGGAGAACGACCCGGAAGTGATCGTGGTCACGTGACTTACCGGGGGTCAAAGTTTGGGGTTTTTCCGTTCATGTACGGGACCCTTTTGTTCTGTTGATAAAAGGTACATTTACATACCTCCCAACTTTTGTGGAGGAGAAAGAGGGACAAAATGGCGGCGCGCGAAGCGCGCCGCGGCGATTTTTTTACCCACAGAAGCCACACCCTAGCCACGCCCCCTAACCACACCCCCTGGCCACGCCACTGCTCATACCTTCAACGCATCCACTGGCACCAATGTATATTTATGTATATAATTGGGGGGCATATTCCACTCCCCCTAGACAACGAGCATGCCCTCCTAGACAACGAGCATGTCCTCCCCTAGACAACGAGCATGCCCCCCCCAGACAACGAGCATGTCCTCCCCTAGACAACGAGCATGCCCCCCCCTAGACAACGAGCATGTCCCCCCCAGACAACGGGCATGTCCGCCCCCAGACAACGAGCATGCCCCCCCCTAGACAACGAGCATGTCCCCCCCAGACAACGAGCATGTCCCCCCCAGACAACGGGCATGTCCGCCCCCAGACAACGAGCATGCCCCCCCCTAGACAACGAGCATGTCCCCCCCAGACAACGAGCATGCCCCCCCTAGACAACAAGCATGCCCCCCCTAGACAACGAGCATGTCCCCTAGACAACGAGCATGCCCCCCCCTAGACAACGAGCATGTACCCCCCCCTAGACAACGAGCATGTACCCCCACCTAGACAACGAGAATGTACCCCCACCTAGACAACGACCATGTCCCCCCCTAGACAACGAGCATGTCCCCCCCCCCTAGACAACGAGCATGTCCCCCACCTAGACAACGAGCCTGTCCCCCCCTGTGGCTGCGTGCCCTTTTTTGTGTGTTTGTGTTATTTTTGTCTTCCAGGACCGTGCCTGCTGTGGACTGCTTCCGATTCGAAGGATTACATCGATGACCGACAGTTCTAACAAATAAAATGGTCAACGAGGGTGTGTCTGCGTTTTTTGTTCAATAAAATTTTCTGAAAACGGTGTGATTATTTCTTTTTTTGCGACACTCTTCATAGTTTGCCATAGTAGTGGTGCCGGCTAGATGACGGTGCTCATTACTAAGGGCTGGCCTTAGTGTTTGCCTTAATTTTTTTGGCAAATTCACACTAACGCCCATACCATTACCCCGGTACCCACCGCCACCAGGGGTGCCGGGAAGAGCCGGGTACAAACCAGTACCTGACCGTCTATAGATGGTCAGGTGTTGGGGCGGCTGCAGGCTGTTATTGTTGCGCTGGAATAGCCCCCTAACAGTGACCTATCCCAGCTCAGTAATGGCAGGCTGCTGCTGCTTTTTTGTATCAGGCTGATTTGAAAAATAGGGGCACCCCATGCCGTTTTTTCTTCAAATTTTTGACAAAAATATGCGTGGGGTCCCCCCTTTAAAGGGGGCTCCCAGGCTGTTTCCCCCATTTTTACAAAAAAATGGGGGGGAAAAACGGCATGGGGTGCCCCCTATTGTTCAAATCAGCCAGATACAAAAAAGCAGCAGCAGCCGCCATTACTGAGCTGGGATAGGCCACTGTTAGGGGGCTATCCCAGCGCAACAATAACAGCCTGCAGCCGCCCCAACACCTGACCATCTATAGACGGTCAGGTACTGGTTTGTACCCGGCTCTTCCCGGCACCCCTGGTGGCGGTGGGTACCGGGGTAATGGTATGGGCGTTAGTGTAAATTTGCCAAAAAAATTAAGGCAAACACTAAGGCCAGCCCTTAGTAATGAGCACCGTCACCTAGCCGGCACCACTACTACGGCAAACTATGAAGAGTGTCGCAAAAAAATAAATAATCACACCGTTTTCAGAAAATTTTATTGAACAAAAGACGCAGACACACCCTCGTTGACCATTTTATTTGTTAGAAATGTCGGTCATAGACGTAATCCTTCGAATCCGAAGCAGTCCACAGCAGGCACGGTCCTGGAAGACAAAAATAACACAAACACACAAAAAAGGGCACGCAGCCACAGGGGAGGACATGCTCGTTGTCTAGGGGTCAGGGGTAGACATGCTCGTTGTCTAGGGGGGGGGGGAAATGCTAGTTGTCTAGGGGGGGGACATGCTCGTTGTCTAGGAGTCGGGGGGAGACATGCTCGTTGTCTAGGGGGGGGAATGCTCGTTGTCTGGGGGGGGGGACATGCTCGTTGTCTAGGGGGGGGGCATGCTCGTTGTCTTGGGGGGGGACATGCTCGTTGTCTAGGGGTCAGGGGGAGACATGCTCGTTGTCTAGCAGGGGGAAATGCTCGTTGTCTAGGGGGGGAAATCCTCGTTGTCTAGGGGGGGGACATGCTCGTTGTCGCAGTAAAGGGGAGGGGTCCTATGGAGCGCAGTAAAGGGGAGGGGTCCTATGGAGCGCAGTAAAGGGGAGGGGTCCTATGGAGCGCAGTAAAGGGGAGGGGTCCTATGGAGCGCAGTAAAGGGGAGGGGTCCTATGGAGCGCAGTAAAGGGGAGGAGTCCTATTGAGCGCGCAGTGAAAGCCATAAAAAACACATTTGATATTTTCCTTCCCGCTTCCCAGTACAGGGCCTGGAATATTTAATACTGTCACTAGGAAGTATAATTTGTTACGCAGAAACAGGCCGCACACAGCTCTGTACGTGGAAAAATAAAAAAGTTATTGATTTTTGAAAGTGGGGAGTGAAATATGGAAACGCAAAAATTGTTCCGTCAGAGTAATGGAGCAGGCGGCCGTGTATGACCATTCTGCTCCATTACCGTCATAGAGCGATGACATGGACCTTATGTGGACCCCAACAGACCCCTTGTTTTCATGATCTATGGGGGTCACATCACTGAAACCCCCACACATCAGCAGGTTAAGCCCTGTCCTATGGATAGGGCCTAACTTGTATTTGTGGGAAAACCCCTTTAACCCCTTAACGCTCTGCGCCGTAGCTCTACGACGCAGAGAGTATAAGGAGTGTATGAAGAGGGCTCACGGGCTGAGTCTTCTTCATACAAGGTGGGGGGTTTTGCATGTTGCAGAAAACCCCCACCGCTAATAACCGCAGTCGGTCATTGTCGCCGGCAAAGTCTTTTTTACGATCGCTGTGCCCCCGAACGTCATCGGGGGCGGCGATCGTTTGCCGTGGTAGCCTCGGGTCTTCTTTTGACACGAGGCTACATGGCTTCTGCAGGTTCGTTACAATGAGCCAGAAGTATTGCAGTATATGGTAGGAGCGATCTGACCATCTAGGGTTAATGTACCGTAGATGGTCTAAGAAATAGTGGAAAAAAAAGAAAAAACAGGTTTTAAAAATAAAAAAAATTTATAAAATATTAAAAATTCTAATCACCTCCCTTTCCCTAGAACGGATATAAAACATAATAAACAGTAAAGATCACAGACATATTAGGTATCGCCGCGTCCCAAAATGCCCGATCTATCAAAATATAAAAACGGTTACGGGCGGCGGTGACCTCCGAGGCGGGAAATGGCGCCCAAATGTCCGAAATGCGACTTTTACACCTTTTTACATCACATAAAAAATGAAATTAAAAATGATCAAAATGTCGCACAGACCTCAAAATGGTAGCAATGAAAACGTCGGCTCATTTCGCCAAAAATGACCCCACCCCCAGCTCCGTGCACCGAAATATGAAAAAGTTATTAGCGTCAGAAGATGGCAAAAATTTTTTTTTTTTTTTTTTTGCACACATGCGTTTAATTTTTGAAAATGTATTAAAACACAATAAAACCTATAAATCCGGTATCACCGCGATCGCACCAAACCAAAGAATAAAGCTGAGGTGTTATTTTGAGTGCACAGTCAAAGTCGAAAAAACTGAGCCCACAAGAACGTGACATGTGCGGTTTTTTAAAAAAATTTTTCCACATTTGGAATTTTTTGCAGCTTCGCAGTACACGGCATGTTAAAATAAATAACATTACGGGAAAGTAAAATTTGTTACGCACAAAATAAGCCCTCACACAGCTCTGTACACGGAAAAATGAAAAAGTTATGGATTTTTGAAGTTGGAGAGCGAGAAATGAGAGAAAAACCCTGCGTCCTTAAGGGGTTAAGGGATTAAGTATATGGTACAATAAAAGCAGAATAGAAGGGCACTGGGGGGGTTAGGGATGGGGGCAGGGGGTCTATGGAGGAAAGTGTTTAACCCTTTAGCTGCTGCCTGCAGTCACTGTAGAGTACCTGTTATCACACTGCAGCAGCTGCACACACTCGGCTCTGCTTCATCAGACGAACTTCAGTGAGGAGCAGGAGGAGGTGGGGGCAGGGAGCCATTGATGTAGCAGTGCTGGAGAGTTCCTGCCTGCACGGAGGATGATCCCCTGGGGCTGCTGTGCAGGGGCAGTGCAGAGAACATGACACTCTGCACTGCTCCATCCATCCATCCATCCATGTGCCTGCAAGTGGCAGCCTGAGGACAGGGAGGGCTCTGCCTCCCAGGGGAGGGGATGGGGGAGGTGCCGGCTCTGCAGCAGACAGCCCGGGAGCTGGAGAGGAGGAGGACGCTGTACCCCGCCCCCTGGCTTCTCTGTATCCTGAGCAGGACGGGGGCGGGACTCGGGGGCGGGACTCGGGGGCGGGACTCGGGGGGGGGGGCGGGACTCGGGGGCGGGACAAAACGGAAAAATCCGTGAAACCGCAAAAAAACCGGGACTTTCACTTAACGGTCCGTGCAGGCGGGACAAGGGTTAAAAAACGGGACTGTCCCGCCCAAAACGGGACGGTTGGGAGGTATGCATTTATCTGTGCGAATCTGTAGCATATATACATAGCTTACTTCACAAGGTATAATAAATAGAGTTTAAAAACAAGGTTTGAATGCCAATACATTATAAAAATAGCATCGGTGTAGGAACAATGGAACAACAAGGAAACACATGGATCTATGTGGTAACGGCTGAGTGTGGATGCTATTGAAACGGACTACGGAAAGCGGCAGAGGACAATTTTAGAAGAAGCAAAAGACGGCCTGGAACAGGACTTGGACTCGGACAAGTGATGTATCAAGGAAGGGTATGTGGGATTGTGACACATCTAGAGATAGTTAATTTGAACTTAAACTAGAAAGGATGGGTCTTGATCTTTTACAAAGGCAAGCCACAGATAGTCAACGGATGTTAGTCAACTCAGTAAATAGATACGCACAATGATCACGTATCTCCTGGTGGAAAAAATGATTATTATGGATGGGGAGCTGAAAGGAGGGGAGGGGGGGGGGAAGTGTGTTGAAGATCTTAGATGGATTCAATAACTTTGTTGAGTCCGTGTGGGCTTAAGGTCTCAAGTTTGTATATCCAATATGACTCTCTTCGATTGAGCATTTTGATTCGATCGGGGACTTTTTCTGATATTTCCTCGATCGGGGTAACTCTTATGCAGCTAAAGAGGCCCCCATGTACCTGTGTGATATGTTTGGAGAGGCTTTGTTTTAAAAAACCTATTTTGTTTTGTGTCTGTGTCCATTTATTCTCATCCGCAACGATTGAATGGTGCGGCCAACATATTGTTGGCCGCATGAACAGTCAACAAGATATATGACGAAGCTGGATGAGCAGGAGAGAGTGTTTTTGATTTTAAATATCTCTCCAGTTTTCCTGGAAATTAATGTGTTGACGCCACTGTTGATGGTATCGCAGCAAAGACATAATTTATGTCTACATTGGATTACTCTGGGAATCTCAGGGTTTATGGTCTGCGTGGTGGATTTTGTGATGTTTTTGCTTCTTAGTCTGCTGGGTGCAATCAGGTTCTTTGGTTGTTTTGGCAGTATGTTCTGTAGAACAGGGTCTTTTCTTAGGATTCCCCAATGTTTCGTTAGACATGCCCTGATTTTAGTGTTACCTCTATCAAAGGTGGTGATAAAGTTGAGGGGGCGTTTTGCATCTTTTTCTAATCCCTTGTGCACCTTTGTACTTTCTAAGCATTTTTTCTGTGTTTTGTTGGCATATTTATGGTATGCTTATTCCACTAATTCTTTGGGGTATTTTTTCTCTTGAAACCTTTTTTTCAATATGGAGGATTGTTTTACATAGTCCTTCTGATAAGTGCAGTTCTTACGGATCCTATGGAACTGGCTGAACGGAACATTCCGCAGCCATTTTGCGTAATGTGCACTATGGAATTCCAAGAAACTATTGCTATCTACACTCTTAAAATGGGTGATAGAAATAATTCTCTCACTTTCTTTCTTCAATTCCAGATCTAAAAACACTATTTTCTCTCTACTGAGATTCATGGTAAAATTGAGACCCCATTCATTCTTATTAAGTTCTCCAACGAAATCTCTTGCCTCAGCCTCATTACCTTGCCAAATGAAGAACAAATCGTCGATGTAACGACGAAAGTATACAATGTTCTTTAACCAAAATGTTGATTTTTAAATGAAGAGGGATTCAAAGTGCCCCATAAATAAATTTGCGTAGCTGGGGGCCGCTCGGGTCCCCATAGCCGTTCCACGGCATTGATGGTAAATTCTATCTTGGAATTCAAACGCATTATGTTTGAGAACGAATTCCATTCCTGCTGTCAGGAATTCCACTTGTTTGGGGGGTAGGGTGGTATGTTTTGACAAATACCATTGCATGGATTGCAGACCTAGGTGGTGAGGTATATTAGAATAGAGAGACGAGATGTCTAGTGTCAGAAAAAGGTATGTGTCTTTCCACCTGAAATTTTCTAAATCTTGGATGAGGCTGCTAGAATCGCGGAGATACGAGGGGAGCTTTGTGACTATTGGCTGTAAGAATAGGTCGACGTAGTGCGACAGATTACATGTTAGGGAACCAATTCCAGATATAATTGGACGGCCCGGTGGTTTTTCCTGATCTTTGTGTATTTTTGGTAAGTGGTAAAATGTAGGTAAAGGTGGGTGTATTACGGATAAAAATCCTTTTTCTTTTTTATTTATTATCTTGGATTCGAAGGCTTCTTTGATGAGAGTATTGTATTTCTTTTCAAAGGAGGGATAAGGATTTTTCTTTAGTAGGCTATAGTAGTTGGTGTCTCCTAGTATATTGTATGCTTCTTTCAGATAGTCTACCCTATTCTGTATCACCACTCCCCCCCCTTTGTCCGCGGCACGAATTGTGATCTCCAGGTTGGAGCTCAGTGTCTTTAGGGCCACAATTTCCCCCTTTGTTAAGTTGTTACTAGTACTCTGAAAGGATTTAATATTTTTGAAATCGTTGGCTACTAGCGAAAAAAACGTCTCTATATGATGACCTCTTTGGGAAATTGGATTGAAAGTTGATTTCCTGCTCACACTTTGATGAGTGTAAGGATCGAGATTTAATTCGTCTTCCATATGTTTTTTTATTTTTTTGGAGGTGTGGAAATATCTTTGTTGTGTTAGTTTTTTTATAAATATATTTAGATCAATAAAGAGCTGAAAATCGTCTGTGGTTTTGTCTGGACAAAAATTAAGTCCTCTTGATAATACTGATTTTTCATCATGGGACAATAAATGGTTGGATAGATTGAAAATTTTTACTGTTTCTCCGATGTTGGACTTATTATTTGGGAGGGTGTTGGATGTTGTATCAGTGCAGATTTTCTGGTCCTTTTCCCCTTTTCTATGTTTCCTCCCGCCCCTGCATCCTCTATACTTCTTTTTCTTTTTGTTGTTTTTGGTGTATCTAGGGGTATAAAATATTTCAGAATTTTGTTCTGATGTGGCATCCTTTTTATAGGTGTCGTTGGTTGTCTTATTTGCGTGGGGGTGGAACGGATGCTGGGGTCTAAGGGGGGTTGTAATGGAGTACTTGGGCGGGTAGGTCCTAATCCTAAAAAAGAGGAATTGCTGATGGGTGAAGAAATGTCACTAACAGATGGAAGTTCTTCAGCTTCTATGTTTTCTCTGGAATCATGATGGGATGAGAGGGAACCCGTGTGGTCATAGACAGACAAACCGGACAAATTTATTTGTGAGTTGTCATTAGTGTTGGTCTGTGTTGGAACCCTGAATGGAAGGTTTATGTTAGCCTATATAATCCGCGTCCTCCCTGTTGTCTGGGGGGATAGGGGCGACGATGCGGGTAGTCTGATTTGAGCTTATGTTTGGTCCGTAGCCAGAACAGGGTACTGATCGAAGGTTGGTTGTTGAGTATTTGGGGAGCTGGTGTTGGGTGTTTGTAACCAAGGTATGTGCAGGATGTGTATGTTGGGTTATGAGTTTAGGTAATGTTGCATGTGGTTTGAAGCTCGAGTTATGGAAGGTTCTCCCATTGTCCCATTGTACTGGAGCACCTGGTTTGATGCTTGGTCTTTTGGGGGGAGGAGAATTTATCTGACGTGTTTGGTGCGTTCTATTGGAGGAAACCCCTCTGTATTTGGGGCGTTGGGTTTGTTTTTGATGATTGTTGTCTCTATTGTTGGTGATTTGGCCGTGTAATGCATCTCTCTGCGTTAGTTTTCTGATTTTTCTTTCAGAGATTTCTTTTTCTAGGGTCAGTAGCCTATCCTGAATGTTCTGGTTGATCTTGGTGAACTCAGGGTGTTTTTCGAAGGTGTGCAATTTCTCGCTTATACTGACTATTTTGTCCGCTAATTGTGAACATTCTGCAGACCTCTTATTTATTACACGGGATACTAGGCTTTTGGAAAAGTTCAATAGGTGTTTTTCCCATTCATCTGTAAATCTAATATCATCTGGAAAGGCAGAGGGGATATTGATTCTGAGGCCCCTTGGTAAAATATTTTTCTGTAAATATATTTCTAGAAACATAATGTCCATACTGTGTAAAAGTTCTTTTCTACTGAGATTTTCAAAGTCTTTGAACAATGATAACATCTGGTTGAAATTCCACCAACCTTCGTTGTTCATAGTAACCGGTTGGTTGTTGGTCTGGAAGTCTACGTTGTTTTCATTCAGGAGTCTTGTGAGTCTATTTTTCCTGCTTTGAATCCGTTCTTTGAAGTATTCCATTGGTGCAGTTGCAGCCTCTTTTTCTCTCTTGCTCACAAACCAACGATCGGGTCTCGTGGTATGTGTAAATGGATGCAGTAGAAACCTGGGATCGAGGGACTGTGGGGCAAAGCTCCAAGTCCCAACGAATGGTAAAGAGAAGATGCAGAGGAAGAGAAAAAAAGCGCAGCTGTCGTGTGATACCGTAAAATATAGATGGAGAAGAGTAAGGCCAAACTCTCACCTTGTGGAGGGTGGTATGGGCATATAGAAAAGTTGCTACCAGCAGCTGCCGCTCCTTGGATGC
Source organism: Engystomops pustulosus (assembly GCF_040894005.1). NCBI lineage: Eukaryota > Metazoa > Chordata > Amphibia > Anura > Leptodactylidae > Engystomops > Engystomops pustulosus. The sequence continues at coordinate 80,335,102 of NC_092411.1, forward strand.
CACGTTCACCGAGGACCAGGACCCCGGGACGATGTGGAAATGAGAAGAGAGCCCGAAGAGACGTTTAGGAAGGCGCTTGGTGCAATCAGCAAACACAGAGTTCCAGGGCTTGAAGGAATCTCTTTTTTATTTCTACTTTAAAAGTAGGTGATAAAATAAAAGTATACAAACGTGATAAAATAAAATGAAATAAAATGCGACGCGTTTCAGCCCCGATCTGGGGCTTTCATCAGGCATGGTGTGGGGTGACATCAAACGGTCTTTTATCTTGCCCTGTTAGGGAGAACGACCCGGAAGTGATCGTGGTCACGTGACTTACCGGGGGTCAAAGTTTGGGGTTTTTCCGTTCATGTACGGGACCCTTTTGTTCTGTTGATAAAAGGTACATTTATCTGTGCGAATCTGTAGCATATATACATAGCTTACTTCACAAGGTATAATAAATAGAGTTTAAAAACAAGGTTTGAATGCCAATACATTGTATTGTAAACTGGAGTGTGATTGGAAAGGTGCTACCACCTGACCAGGGGGAGTATAAAGCCCCTGTGTAGTGGGAGCAGATGATCCAGTCTGCAGAGTCCAGGCCTCATGGTCTTTCCACAGAGCAGAGAATCTTTCTTTGCCTGTCAGCACTCTTTACCATAAGGTCTATTAGCACATGGACAGAGTGAACAGAGAGTCAATGCTGTCACAGAAGCCAATCCTAGGAACCGAGTAAGGAGACTCTAATCCAGAGCTGCAGCTTTCACAGTTTGGACACAGCTCCATCCAAATTCTCCCTGCCTGCATTTACAACCAGGCTGGTGCTTTATTCCTGAGGACCACTCTCCATGACCACTCCAGTACCAGAATCAGCTGTTGACCGTTTAGGCCTGTTGCCTGCTACCTATTGTTCAACATCATTGCCTCCATCTGATCCCTGAATATGGCTGTCTACCACCACTCGCTTTCCCATCCATTACCCAGGAACCTATCTTACAGACACTCAGGGGTTGCCCCAGGGAGAAACCATTGCATCAGCCTCTCCCTCTGTATTTCTTGCACACACCACCTCCTGGAGACCTGCCAGGCTGTAGGACAGCCCTCAGGTCCTCATACCAAGTACCATGACATCAGCGTGCCCTAGGTCGCAACCGCCAGCCACTCTGGTATTCTGGGCCCTGGATGCCTCCAGGCCACAAGAAAAGGCTAGGCCCAGGTGGGGGATTTTGCACATGTTAAACAACAAACATCTTTATTAAAATATGTTAAGTTGAACATGGTGAAAATAAAGGCCAACTTACCCAGATAGGGACTTTTAAACCTGAAGTGTCACTCAGAATGCTGCAAATCTTTGCTGTCCATCCTGACTTATGCTCTGTTACTTAATTCCTTAACAACTCGTCCTATCCTGTCTTCAGATTTCTCCTGACCATTAGTTTTCCTGACTCTTTAGTGCTTCGGTGTCTCTTGACCCACCCAGATAAGCTGTCACCTGTGTCTGAGCGATGAGAAGTAGTAGCCTGGTAACCCTGTTGAAACTGTCTACATACCTTCATAGGGATTAAAAGGTTAATATTGTATTCATTGTATAATGTCGTTGATTTGGTTTTTGTCTTATTAGGTTAGGTTAGTAAACTTTGTACTATGCTTCAATGAGAAGAGCAGCTTCCTTCTAACTTTTTTCTGATTTGACTTCTGCTGGGAGCAGTATATCTAAAAGCACTCAGGGGTCCCGTTATCCTCCAGGCAGATTAGAAGACTAATAATTAAAGGGGTTGAGCACTTTATTTACAGTTTACAAAGTGTCTATAACCACTCTCCCTTCCAGGACCTTAGGTTTGTATTTATGAATACTATTATAAGGTCCTGGAAGAGAGATTGGTCATGGATAGTTAGAGATCACAAGACTCCCTGATCATTTTATGGTTAGTAATGGCAGCTGATAAAAGACATTTATGAACCAGTGGGCTTTACTTTACATTTCTAGAAAGTGATGTATTTTAGCAAGTAACCTAATTTCCTGACCCCTCAGTCCTCATCGAGTCTTCCACCAGGGGATTTTCCTGGGTAAAGACAGTTGAGAAGGCGACATTCAGTAGATTGGCCCTTTCCTCATCTCCTTCCACCATGACCCCCATGTTATTTCTAAGGGAACCCACACTCTCTGTTTTTAGTTTCTTATCATTTATATACTTGAAAAATAATTTGGGATTTTTTTTTGCTCTCCCTGGCAATTTTTCTCTCAGTCTTTATTTTTGCGGCCTTTATCTGCTTTTAACAGGATTTATTTTCTCTGTATAATCCTGTAATGCCTCATATCTATCTTCACGTTTTAGCACCTTAAACACCTTATCTTTCTCGCTTATTGCTTTCCTTAAAAGACTAGTTAGCCACATTGGCTTTTTCTTGTTCCTGTTATGCTTTTTCTCATATGGTATGTGTTTCTCACAGGACTTTTTTAGAATATTTGTGAAAAAGTCCCATTTAGGGGGGGGGGGGGCTTTTGTCTTTTACGAACATTGTCCCAGTTTATGCCTATAAGGTCTTCCCTTAATTGATGAAAATTTGCCCTCCTGAAGTTTAGAGTGTTGGTTGCCCCTCCACAAACGCTCTTAGTAAAGCATAATACAAAATCAATGATATTATGATCACTATTACCCAGGTTCCCCACCAACCTATAATTTTGATACCCTGGCAGGGCTGTTGGTTAGGATAAGGTCCGGCAGTGCCCCCCCCCCCCTTCTTGTTGGCTCCAGGACTAGTTGCGACAGGTAATTGTCTTTTATTGTAGACAATAACCTGCTTCCTTTGAAGGACCTGCAGGTTTCTGCCCCCCAGTCAATATCTGGGTAATTGAAGTCCCCCATGATAAGTACTTCACCATGCTTTGAAGCAGCATCCTTTCGACTTATCAGCATTCCCTCTGCTGCCTCCATTATATTTGGAGCCTTATAACAAACCCCTAGTAATATTTTATTATTATTTTTCTTTTATTATTTCTGTTTATTACAATAGGGGAGATGTATCAATCTATCTACACCAGAAAACTGGAGTAATTTGCACCTAAAATGCTTGTGCCACATTTATTGAAGGTTTTAGACCCTTTTGCCCCGATTTATCACCCAGCAGCAGACACAGGATTAATCTGGCGCAGTAGAGAACTGTTTAGACCCACACATTAATCAATCTCCCCCAATGAGTCCTACACTTTTTCAAGCAACACAACAGATACTACAACAGAAGCCCTGTAAACCCTATTATAGTTAAAGGAATACTTTGGTCTTTGTTGGTCTCTGTCAGGTAATTCCTCTGCCTTTAAATCGTGAGTGCAGGTGTGCACCTACCCTACATGTCATTTGATAGTTGTATTACGCAGAAAGGAAAACATAGCAAACAACTGAATCATCTGCTTTTGTGATGCATTTGAAGTTCTTGTAAAGCAGGTCTGATGAGTGTTCAGTATGTGTTTAGTGAATATTTATTTTGGACATAGTGATGTCAAAGGAAATCTACCATCAAAATCCATCATGGATAAACCAGGGACACTTACTCATAGATCCAGGCATCATGACTGTGGTAATCTTCTTAGATTTGTTATTCATGGCCTCCTTCCTTCTAAAATCTACTTTTAAAAGTTGATCCTGAAGGGCTGTGCTGCAGCTTCACAGGCTGGAGGACTCACCCTCTACTCACCCTCTGCTCCTGCTTGGCAATCGCCTTCCCTCTGCCTGATCTAACTGCAGCACAGAAAGTTTCAGCACACAGTGGGAGGGGGAAGTGCTCCTTGCACATTGTAACGGCTATGAACCTGCAGCACGGAGGGGCTCTGGGAACCGCCCCATTAGTCCTTCAGACTCAGCATAATTTTAAAAGTTGATCTTAGAAGGAAGGATGTCATGGGCAACAAATATAAGAAGAACGTTGGTATATAGACCTGTGTAAGGTGTCATTTTTTTTTGGCACTCGCTGACTATTTAATTTATATCAATTTAGGACCTATATGACCGTTTGATCATGAGTGGGAATAATCTTATTTTGATAGAACAGCATTTAGGGACCTAACATGTTTATGATTTTTACTGTTTATTTTTATATGTTTTCTCGGAAAAGGGGGGTTATTTTTTACATTTTTTAAAAAACATTTTGAAAGCGCTTCTTCTCACCCTAATTATGGACTGTTTCATCCTTGTCCCGGCCAACATAAGCCAAGAATACGTCACTGTATTGTCCGTGACAGGCAGAAGCAATCAATCGCTGCACCATCCTCCACCTGCTGTGTATGAGACAGTTCAGGAAGCTGTGTAATGTGTTTATGTAGGCACCCAGCTTTCCCAAGGTCCTGGATTTTATAATTGTTTTTTTCTGCAAAACCACTTGGCTCAGGGATTAAACAAGATATGTTTCTGCATCAGTGTAGCTACAGCATTTTCAAGGTATGTTTGGTTCATAATTAATAAAAAAAAAATTGTAGATTTCTGTTAACAGGTTAACTGCTGCATCAGCTGCCAGCACCATCCACACCAGTTACAGGCGTGTGTCTTATACAGCTGACACTGCTGTGTATGGAGAGAGCTCAGCCCGTGAGCCCTCTCCATACACCTCCCACAGCACCACAAAGTTATAGTATGTTGTGGTGCATGAGAGGGATGTTTTTGTTTGCTTTGGTGGAAGTTCAAAAGTGCAAAGATTTTTTTCTATGAATTAATAGATGAGCAATGAGCGACACTTTTTGTGCCTCACTCAGCAAGGGGACTTAAATTTTTAGAAAAAGGGCACTACATATAACGGTCAAACCATTATTAATTCCATGGTGACAACCTTTGATAAGTCCCCATGTCAGATCTGCAGTTAAAGCTGTATACTAAATTTATTGATCAATGCATCTATTTCATTGATTATTGTGGTTCCTCACAGCAGTAAAAATTAACACAAGAGGGCGCCAAATTATTGTTTATATCACAGTAAGTTTGCCTTCTGAAAGGCTTCATGCAAGTTCTATGTCCTATAATTTTTTTTAATATTTATGATTTTTTTTCAAGTTTTTTTCAAGTATGACATTACATACACATCAATAAATACCTTCTCTAACTCACCCAGCCCCTCTGTCCCCCCTGCCCACTGTCCAAAAAAACAAAATACAACCAAAAAACTTAATGTTCAACTAATTTTACACAAAGAATAATACTTTCCTTGCTTTAATATCAATAGGATATTAATATTTTCCAGGAAGTTGATAAATCTTGTGTGCATCTCATTTAGCCTTAAGCATTCTTCTATTCTAGGTTAAACATCACTCATCCAATTTTTAACAATGAACAATCTAGCTGTAAATAACATGCTTAGCATTATTTTCTTTATTTTCCTCTCAAAGTTCTGGCCCAAATCATCCCCCAATATTCCAAGACTTTTACAGATAAAGATTGTAACCACTATGTAATTATTGTTTTGCATTATTTGGCACACTTTCCTCCACTAGGAGTTAATCATACCACACTCCCATAGCATATGGCCATGGTCCACTTGGGCAAAGAGATGTATTTATGGCTACCATTAACTATGAACACAAGCCATCTCTATCCAACTTATCTATACTTCCAAAGGACCACTTTTTACCAAATTCTCAAATTGATCCTCTTGTCGTTTATTTCCAGTAACCCTTTATAGTACTACACAAGGCACTGTCCTCTCATTGTCTTCTTATATTTTTATTTTCTAGTGCAATTATTGGCTGCTGAGAAGGCCCTGGCAGTAACAGCTCCAACTTTGAGTTGTCCGATTGCAATGTGAGAGTGAGCACCTTCCGGACTTGTGCCTTCCGGACTTGTGCCAAGACCAAGAAATTGGTTCCTGTCCTGCCACTAAAGCACCAGAAACTCGGTGACTTGACAGCTGAGGGTCTCAATCAAAATTGATGAAGACGGGATCATCATGATCGAGAAGAAGACACAGGGACTCAGCTGGTAGGTGAACGTGAGAATAAGTCTGCTGCAGAGCGGCCACAAGAAGATCCTGCATCTGCTGAACAATGGATCTGTAAAAGGGCTGAAGTCCCTGCAGAAGACAGGCCTAGAAGGCCATGCTGATCGTAAGCTGGAGGGAGGTCAACGGTCCCTTTAATAATGTGAAGGACTTGGCCTCTATGGAAGGGATGTCCATCAAACCTGTCAGCTCCTACTTAAAGGTTAACATCTTAATCATCACAGCAAGCTGAAACCCCCTGAGCCCCGCACTTCTCAGCCAGAAGCCTTTTCCTCATAGATTCTATGAACCCAATGATTTCCCAGCATCATGCAACATCCGGCGCCTGCTCAGGGGTTTCCATCATCCCTGGTGACTCCACACCCTCCAATACCTGTTGTTAAAAAAGGTGTTAATAGACCATGGAGGTGGTATGTTTTATTGCAGGCATTTTGAAGAGAAAACTGACATCATCATGACATCCTCAGCCTCTTTGCACAAAGTAATCACCATGTTTTATGGGAACAAAATCTTATGTAAAACAGGTTTTTATTAAGATCCATAAATAATTTTATATTTAATTCATTTTATTAAAGGAAGGCATCATACACATATAGATGGTCTTGCAGGACCCAAATAATTGAGCATAATGGGAACAAAGATGTGACACAGTGATAACCACTCAAGAGGTATGGAAAGGAAACAGATCTATCTCTAGCAAAATGTAATGGGTTCCTTTCCCCAATCTGCTGGTAGATTGACATACTAAAGATGGACTATGGGTACAGAAAAGACAAACAAAGAGGTGGTGGGGAACACAAAAAAAGAAGGAAAAGAGAGGTAGTAGTAAAGGGGAGGGGGTAGTTTCCAGACTATTTTTCACCTGTCCAGGAATAAGCATTCTACCCAGGGCTTTTTAGATGAAAAGATCCTGAAAGGATGGAGTCGGCTGGTATTCTTCTCAAGGGGCCCAGGCCATAGTTGTTTTCCCCAGGTCTGGGGAGTCGTCGGCCACCATCTCCTCCATTCTGCGTATAAAGATACATAAAAGATAATAAAAGATCATGTTACTTGTATTTCATGTCAATATCTTTCTTTGCGTGTGAATTGGTGTCCATCATATGGCCTGCTATCTTTGAATCTAATCCAAAGTATAATCTGTTCCCTTTTAAAGAAATGCTAGACCATTGTACATGCTCTCATACCTCTTGTGTCCCTCATTCTCATAGACTGCAAGCTCTTGTGAACAGGGCCATCACTCCTATTTTTTCATATGACTGTGACACTATATAAATTAAGATTATTATTATTGACTACTGTGGGCGTCACCGTTGCTCTATTAGATCCTGTGGGGCCACTATTACTCTATTGGTTACTGTCATGGCACTGTAAACTATATTGGTAACTGTGGTTGCATCAAAGGGCGCACCACCCATGAGACGAATAGAGAAAGTTGCCTTGGCCGAAGGGTGAAGTGGGGGCAGTGTGACCCCCCCCCCAAAGGCCTTAAAAAACCCGCCGGGCCGCAGCCCAAGCCGCAGTCAAAGAAGATAAATTTAAAAAAAAAATCTTGATACTTGTGAAGGAAACCGTGACGTTTTGGACCCCTGAAGGGCACGTAAGGTCACTTAGTTATCCTTTTATAGTCACTCTCAGAACGCACCGAGGCGTAGGAAGTGATTTGAAGTTATCCACACAACTTCCGGGTATGGCACAACAATAAATCACAGCCCTGAATGGCTATAAGATCTCTCTCACTAGCCTCAGTTGGACAGAATCTTATCAACCCGGAGCTGCCACTAGTTCTCCTTTAGTATAAGCCTGGCCCGTAACGGGATTCGTGGATCAAGATAAAAGAGCCTTAAAGTCACACTAAACAAAACAATATATACAGTAGAGATATATAAAGTTACACAGAGTACAAAATAAAAAGTAGAACTACAAGGAACAGCAGTTCAATAAGTTTGTTACCTTCGGTGTGGCCTAATGGAACCTGGTAGTCCACACCTTAAGATCCTTCTCTACTCTTTATGATAAAATGGTTCCCAGACAAAAGACAATGCAGCCTTAGAGGTGCCTGATTATATCAGGTGCAGGCCCACCCAACAGGAGGAGTCATGGGTACCTCCTACCTGGTATTACATCCAGAACCCTGGAAAAGCCATAGCTTCTCAAGGGGAAGTCATAGGGTCATGAATCTGGTATCATTGGATCCGGGTGAATCCCTGGATCACATTGATACCAAACCTGACCCATTTGCTATGGTCCTATCCAGAGATATTGATATCTCTGGACCCAAGGGTGCTAGAGCCATAGGAATTGGACCACTGAGATCTCCTAAAGATAACCAATCCAAAACTACAATTGTTCTTGGGGTGAGATGGACCATAACTCCATAACTGTACCTATTCAACCTATTGGTGTAAGAGTTTTTATGGCTCTTTGTCTGTTTGAAAATTGGGGGGGGGGATCAGCTCAAGTCCTCAGAGACGGTGCGGCTACAAAAATCCTTTGAAGCTCAGACACCTGCTGTTTTAGGTAAAACTAGCTAGCTCCGTTAGGCTACTTACCTCCATTTTTTTCTCCCTGCGGCTCCATCTTTCCTGCCCGGGCACACACAAAATGATGTTGTGGCTAAGTGACGTCCTAGTGTGTGCCTGCAGGTGGCCAGGGAAGAAAATGGAGCCGCGGGGAGAAAAAGCCATCGGTAAGTATAAAGGTTTTTTTTTAAGGGAGCTCTGTAGTGGATATGTCATTAAAGGGGATCTCTGTTGTGGATATTTCTTTAAGGGAGGGGGACTCTGCAGTGGACATTTCATTAAAGGGGGGGCTCTGTCATGGATATTTCTTTAATAGAGGGCTCTTTTGTGAACATTTCATTAAAGGGAATGTCATGGGTGCTCCCGCAACCCTTATCGTGGGTCGTGAGCTCACCTGTGGCCCTCTCTGCCCACCAGTGCCACGCTCGTCCCATTTACCTTTCGCCGATCCTGCTCCCGTCCCGGCTTCCCAGCACGCTTCCCTGTCTCCTAGGGCGTGCATGCGCCGGCTTTCGTAGATTTAAAGGGCCAGCGCACCTCTGATTGGTGCTGGCCAATTCCTTGATTCCAATAAAGGCCGGCCTCTCCCGCTAGATCTTAGTTCTATATGTCTAAGAGAAAGTTTGCTTCTTCGCCTTATATCTGTGTATTGATTTCCCATTGTGACCCGGACCTGTTCCCATTTACGCTCCTCCGCTGCCAGCCCTTAACTTCTGCTCCGCCCCTTAGCCTGAACCTCTGCCGCCTGTCTCAACCTCCTGCCTGTCCCCAACGATGAACTTGCCTTCTGACTCTGTACTTTGCCTTGGCTGCCACCGTGGACAAAGTCGCACCACTAGTATGACCTGGTGGTACCACGCCGCAGCAAGTCCAACCCGCTTTGGGACAGGCTCTGGTAAAGACTGGGTGCCACTTAGACTCCGGTCCCAGGTGTCGACTTATGCCATCGTACGTGGTGGTCCAGGGGATCCAATAGTCCTGAAGCCTGCAGGGAACCTCTGCAGGGAACCTACCACCACAAATCTACCTATAAAGGTAGATCGGGTGGTAGGTGGATCAATGGGACATGAGGATAGCCCTTTTAAGGGCTAATCCTCACGTCCCCGCAAATTTTTGGTAACTTTTATTAGACTTGTATGCAAATTTTGTTATGCGTCTACTGGGGCGTGGAGTAGCCGCATCTGAGGTTACATGGCGCTGCTACTCCACGCCTCGGTAGCCTCTTTTCCCCTCCTACTCACGAACTTCGGCGCGCAGCTCCTCGTAGCAGCGCGCCCTTGTCCGACGATCCTGCCGTCTGCTCATGTGCAGAACACCAGGCCCGAGCATGCGTGGTCACTGCTCCGAAGCCGGGGATGCACAGACGCGGGCCTGCTGTTCTGCGCATGCGCAGACGGCAAGATCGTCAGACGAAGATGGTGAGTAGGAGGGGAAAAGAGGCTACCGGGGCGTGGTACCACGCCCCAGTAGCCGCATAACAAAATTTGCAAACAAGTTACCAAAAAAGTGCAGGGACGTGAGGATTAGCCCTTAAAAGGGCTATCCTCACGACCTATTGATCCACCTACCACCCAATCTACCTTTATAGGTAGATTTGTGGTGGTAGGTTCCCTTTAAACAGACAACAAAAAAGGAGCACTATGAGGAGGGGGCTATAGAAAAGCGGGCAGCTGCAGGAAAGGGGTATTTTAGACTGAGGGTTTGTATTACCCATGAGCTCACAATCTCACTGCTGCCATTGACTTGTATTGTGCATGGACATAGTGTAATGGGACCGCCGTGCATGGCCGGATTATAGGGGGGCATACGGGTCGTGCGCCCTGGGGCCCCCACCAAATGTGAATCCCTCCAATGTGCTTCGACTTCAGTCTATGGCAGAGCGGGGGAACAATAGACGATCAGATGTAAACAAAGATCTTTGTATACATCCGCTATCCACTAGTATCCTGACATCGCGATGAAAGGGAAGGAGGTCGGCACTCATCAGGGGAACAATTGATTGATGTGTCATTATTGATGGGCTATATATGTAGTTATTATGGGGGGTGTATATAGTTATAATAGGAGTCTACAAATATAGTTATTTATTATAGGGAGGCTGTATATAGTTGTTATAGGGGGACTGTATGTAGTTAGTTATTATAGGGGGTGTATATAGTTATTATAGTGGGACTGTATATAGTTATAGGGGGACTGTATATAGTTATTATATGGGGTGTATATAGTTATTATAGGGGGTGTATATAGTTATTATAGAGGTGCTGTAAATAGTTATTATAGGGGGACTGTATATAGTTATAGGGAGGCTGTATATAGTATTAAGGGACTGTATATAGTTATAGGGGGTGTATATAGTTATAGGGGGACTGTATATAGTTATTAAAGGGAGGCTGTATATAGTTATAAGGGGCTGTATATAGTTATAGGGGGTGTATAGTTATTATAGGGGACTGTATATAGTTATAGGGAGGCTGTATATAGTTATTATAGGGGGCTGCATATAGTTAATGCTGTGGGACTGTATATAGGTAATGTTGGGGGGCTGTTTATAGTTAATGCTATGGGACTGTATATAGGTAATGTTGGGGGTCTGTATGTAGTTATTGCTGGGGGCTGTATATATAGTGATTGCTGGTGGAGCTGTATATAGTGATTACTGGGGGCACTGTATATAGTGATTGCTGGGGAGCTGTATATATTTATTACTGGGGGCTGTATATAGTGATTACTGTGGGAGCTATATATATAGTGATTACTGGGGGCTGTATATAGTGATTGCTGAGGGGGCTGTATATAATGATTTCTGAGGAAGATGTATATAGTGTTTGCTGGGGGTTTTATACAGTGATTGCTGTGGGATGTATACACTGATTATTGGGAACTGTATACAGTGAATACTGGAAGCTGTAAACAGTGATTGCTGTGGGGCTGTATATAATGATAACTGTGAGCTGTATATAGTGATTACTGGGGAGCTGTATATACAGCTGTACATGTATACATGCTGTGGGGCTGTATATAGTGATAACTGGGAGCTGTATATAGTAATTGCTGGGAAGCTGTATATAGTGATTGCTGGGGGAGCTGTATATAGTGATTGCTGGGGGGCTGTATATAGTGATTGCTGGTACAATTTGATATAAAGAAAACATCAAACATCAATACTAAATATGGCCGTGACTAGTTATAGTCTATGCCAGTTCAGTGCCAGGTTATATTGCATTTCTACGTTGGGCAGAGCCTGGAGTAGAATTGTGTGACAGCGCAGGTTGCTGGATACATCAGGAGACTGAGGTAGGATGTTCATCATAAGCCGGAGCACCAGCGTATGATGAATTCCCTGAATTCCCTCCAATGTGTTTAGAAGTATTTGGCCATATTAGATGCATAAAGAGCACCCATCTTTACAGTCTGATCTTTCAATTCATATACAATAAACATTAAATAATATCCTTGTACATTTAGTGACAAAAACTAAAAGCAAGTCTCATCAAAAACCTAATAATGATATGCAATTATATTTAGTGACCAAGACTGTGTCATAATGCTTAATTTAATACGTGCTTTCTCCTTTATGTTTCTCATTTATTGCTATTTTATAGTACAAAACATTTAATACATAATAACATTTTGTGACTACAAAATCCCCTGTTTAAACACTGGCATAATCCTTATCTCTTATTCATAACTTTTTCTAAATGCCTGCAATAGTCATTTGTGTTTCTGTGTATTCCTACATCTCTATCAACCATTGGTTTATTTTCATCATTATCTAAATACGTTTCTGCTTCAAGAACCTAATGTATGACAATGAGACAAACTCTATGCTCCCTGATCTGCACAGATGTTATGCCCACAATGGGAGTACATGTGGTGTCAACAACATCTGCAAGACCATTTAGGAAAATCTCATGGGCCTGTAATACCTCCACTGGGTGATGCTAGTGAACACTTTGGTATCCATGACTCTTTATTTATTTATTTTTACAGCCATAAATACTTTCTTGAAACTCCACCTATATATAACTGTATAACAATGCATGACAGCGTTAAGAGAGACTGGAAAGAATGGATCATCCTGCTGTTCTTCTGCTTACTACCAATCAGATTGTCTACCTTGTTGTATATACTGTTCTTGCTTCAGTTATAGTGACATGTAACCTATTTGTTTTAGGTTCTATATTAGGGACAAAATCATTGAGAAATGAGAACCGTTTTCTGTATATGCTTAGTACGTGCAGCAGTGATCTGTGCACTGGTGTCTCCTGCTTTTACATTGGGTCACAGGGGGATGGACTGGATCTATATTCATCTCATAGCAAGAGTTACTATATTATTCCTACTTTTTTAGGTCTTTCATACCTTGTAACACTTGCTGCACAGGCAGACAGATATCATGCAGTGTCCTCTCCATACAAGTACACCCAAAGGATGACTGTGATGAGGACTGTTCTTCTGATCCTGGGCCTGTGGACATACGCCTTTCTTATTGTGGCTATCAATAACCTGGTAACGTCCACTGTTGCCATTAAGGTGACAAGTGCAGGGACATTTTTCTGCTACTTGTTTACAATGGTAATTATGATTGGTCTCAATATAAAACTTTTTTTGATCGCTAAGTACCAGATAGACAGAGATCCCCCTAGTTTAGAAAGGGAGGCAAAGAGATCCTCTTTATATTTGATAATAATTGTATCAGGATTTTTCTTGGTAACCTGGTTTCCTACTATCCTGTACATCAGTCTTTGTGACTTCATTGCTATTCCCTGTCAACATATGGTAATAGAGAGTGTTGCAGTACTAAAGTTCCTACCTAGAATGAATGCTGCCATCACCCCGGTGCTATATGTATGTGGCTGCACACCTTTGAGAAAGAATATAGTCAAGGTTTTGAAACCATCATGCCAGTGTAAAAGGTAAGCTTTTTAGAAAATTAGGTTTCATATGCTGAAAGTTTGCAATGTAGTGATCATGCTAGTAACAACAATATAGCACAATATATATGTATAATAAAATATTGTATTTTGTATTGTGTACTAATAATTCGAAAGCCCCCACCGATGACCAGACACTGAGAAAAATACAGAGATGATTTCACAAATTGGCCCACATTTATCAAAACTAGTGCCTGTGGAGTGTGCAGAGTGATGAATCAAAACTGGCGCATGGTTTTTATTGTCCTGGCACCCCCTGCACTACTCGGAAATTGTGTACCAAATCTTTTTTTGATGCACCTTTAACATACAGCGTGCGACACAATTCTGTAAAGTCGCAGTAATAAATGCGGTGCGCAGTATGACTGTGCACAGCAACGCCCCTGTGTGTAATGAATTTTGCACATTCTTTTCAGTGCAAAGTCAGACAGAAAACTGTTGTAAACACTTAAACAAATGTGACCGCAAAAGCGGTGAAAACTGCAATTTATTAGAAAAAAAAACCCTTCACTTTATAATTTTTAGATCCCGATGTAAAACACAATTTTACATTCTTTATATGTATGAATAAAAATAACATCCACTTTACTTCAGTTTGTTTCAGGTTTTTTCTTTTCTTTTATTATTCTATTTAGTGTACAGTTTGAGAGCACGCTTATTAAAAAAAAACACACATAAGGAATACATTCTCATCCATTACACATAAATACCTACTCTATCTCATGCTTCTCTTTATTTTAAACTGCATCTTTCATTTCATCGAAATACAGAAATCACAAAAAGGCATGCAAACAGATAACAATGGAAAACATTGGGCAAGTACATGGGCATCAAAGTAATTTTGATAGATCTCTTCTCCTTTATGCTAAAAGTAAAGTGTTGTGGATTGGCCCTTAAGAGGACAATGATAAAATAGATTCGGAACAAAACGTATTCTAGATCAAGTAAGATCTACAAAATGTAAAAAGTAACTACAGGCAGTCCCCGGGTTACATACAAGATAGGGTCTGTAGGTTTGTTCTTAAGTTGAATTTGTATGTAAGTCGGAACTGTATATTTTATCATTGTAATCCCAGACAGAACTTTTTTTGTCTCTGTGACAATTGGATTTTAAAAATGTTGGGTTGTCATAAGAACCAGGATTAACACTAAAGCTTCATTACAGACGCCTGTGATAACTGTTATAGCTGATTGTTGTAGCCTAGGACTAAAGGACAATAAATTACCAATATCCAGAGGTCCGTTTGTAACTAGGGGTCGTATTTAAGTTGAGTGTTCTTAAGTAGGGGACCGCCTGTATTTAGTTTATTCAGCTAATTTTTACTTTATGATTTATTCATTCCTAGTGGTAGGTGATATTGACTGATATTATGCAGCATGATTGATGACCTATTGGGACCTGAAGGATAAGGGGTTCCAATGGTGTCTTAAGAGCAACAAAAAAGACAGTATTTTAAAGGTTGGGGGGGGGGTCTGGCTACAGATATATATAATTACTACATAAAAATAACTACTACAACCTACAAAACAAATAAAAGCAAAAAGGAAAATAACACACTAATGTTTAACTGCTTACCTTGTCCTCCTTACTTTTTTGTCACAGAAAACAACGTACAGCAATTCGGCCTTCAGCCAATGTTTTCATTGTCAGTGCCATGGAGATGTGACCACCAGAAAAAGACTGGAATACTTTTTTGGAGAAATTACTATTGCAGTAATTGCAATTGTACAGATTTGGAGAAACTATAAATTTGGGACTGAAATACTGAATATTTCTTTTATACTGTACTGTACTTGCACAGTCTGACCAACCAACTGCTTCCATAATCTGAGAAATAAACACTCAGCAGAATGTACAGATTTTATACATTTTCATTTTGTAACATCTATTATATTTTGGGGAAATAAATGATTGCAAATTTGATATTTATAAATGTAGTTATAAAATGTAATGCAAAATGCAATTTTGTTACAAAAATCTTACTGTATAAAAATAAAAATGATTTTATGTAATATTGTTGCCCATATACAATAATTATTTACTGCTAATGCAGATAACAAAATGACATATAGTAATATACAATAACAATTGACTGTGGTAAGAGTCACAGTTTGGCTCAGTTCATAAGTAAATTTCTTTTCATTTGAAGATTTTTATTGAATAAGGGTTGTTTGAGAAACATACTTGTTTAAAATATGACAAGTAGACAAGACCATAGATTTTACTAAAGGGCAGAGTGGCTGACCTAGGTCCGGAGGGGCATACTCCCATTATGCATGAGTATTTCATTTCTTAGAATCCAATAGGTATTAGAAACAAATGCACATACATGTGTTTATTCAGTTTTATTTAACAATGCAGTGAGAACAGTAGTGGATAAGAATAAAAGCGGTTTGGGCGGTCTGCTAGAGGGCCCATGGCCACACAGACCACCCACCAAATTTTATGCTCAGAAGGACTTTCACCCATGAAATCCCCATATATGTTCCTGCTCTCAATACACATGTACACGGGAACTCTTCAGGAGCTTTGAAGGTCCTGAAACCACTGATGGAAAGCAGACAGAAACAATGCATCCTCCATTTACCAGCTATCAGACACTTTGCTGCACTAGTTAATTGAAGGATGACCCGGGCGATTTAACAACCAAGCTAAAACAGAGGCACATATGCAAGGTTAAAGTCAAAGGGGAACATGTATCTTAGGTTTTTTTTCTTTGGTGTATAATTGAAACATTTGGAAGCTCTTTTTTGTGATCATGTATTTTTTCTTGTGTTTTCTTGTGACATGTTTAATTTTTCCTATCCTGGCAACTTCTGCCTTGTTTTTGAGACTTTTTGTTGCAAATGTCTCAAAGCCACATGGACACAAGCCGTGTGAGGGGGTTATATGCAGGAGTGGACACTAGTTTCAATTTTGGATTTGAGGCTGAGTCCTGCATTTTTAAGCGCTGAAGTCACACCACAGGGAGATGACGACATATGAGGCTGCGGTCTCCCGTAGTGTTAACGCATGTGTTTTCAAATGTATCACAACAGCTGACAAAAGAGAAGATTTGCATAATTACGTTACTGTCAACATTGCATTTACTAAATACATGTGTTAACAAGATGCTGAAAAACACGCTAACATAAAGTTAACAAACGGTTTTGTTAACATGATGTTAACATGTATGTAAACATTGCGTTAATGCATGTGCTTTGTAAATGCCATGGTAACAGCAATCTAATTAGACAAATCTGCTCCTCTCAACTGTTGAGATGCATTTGAAAATGCATGTGTTAATGCCGCATGTGATCTCACCCTTAGAAATAACCAACACTGTAAATAAAATAAAAAAACTGTAAATGCAGAAATATATGAATAAAAAAAAATGTCCAAACTTTTAATGCCGAACAGGTTAATTTGGAAAAGAAAAAAAAATTGCAGCATTATAACCGGGTCTATGAACAAAAAAATCCTTCCTAAAAATCCTACATAAGGCTCACTGCACAAGGTGCAGACCAAGGTGTACTTGAGAAACTGCAAAAGTCGCAATAAAAAGTTGCAAAAATGAGACAGTTAAACTAGCAGAAATAAGGATATAAGACCTATGACTAAAGGCATGTGATTCTTCTTTTGCCCGATACGGGTCAGCTGCTTAGTATGGAGAGTTTGTTGCTGTATTTTAACATGTCATAATGAAGGAAGTTACTATTTTTAATTACGGAGCTGGGACCGATCATATTTCAATTTGCCTGTAAAGTTTTTTGGCTGCGGTCCAGGCAGCCTGGTCTCCGAGCTCCGCCGAGGAACAATGGGATTCAGCTGTATATGGCAACTGGCTGAGATGTGAAGGATCCTTAGAAAGTGATATAAGGATTCATGTCCCTCAAAGACTTCAGAGACCGTGGATTTAATCTCTGACCAAAAATAACTAAATCTCGGTATACAGGTAGAATAAATGAGACAGGAACATAGGAACATTAGGCTGCGCCACAATGGAGCCTCACAAGGAGATATATCGAAACAGGCAGACTGTAAATTCTGATGAAAGGATATTCTCTGATAACATACCAGCTGCTTTTTATTACATAGTGTGGGGAATTGCTTTGGTAGATGCTTGGCAGTAGTACAGAAAGCAGGGACAAAAATCAGCCTCAGCATATGCATTCCTCCCAACTTTTGGGCTAGAGAAACAGGGACAAAAAGACACTCCCATTTCCCTAAACCACACCCATTGTCCCACCCTTCCCCCACCCCCAAACATAGTATAATATCGACCTTAACCTGTTAATGCTCAGCGTCCGATATATCGGACGCTGAGCCCATGCCGGTTCAGCTCAAGATCTGAGCCGAACCGGCATCGGGAAACACGGGGTGCCGGCTGTGACTGATAGCCGGCACCCCAGTGTAACACCCGCGATCGGAGTTGAATCCGATCGCGGGTGCTTAACCCGTTAAATGCCGCGGTCAGCGCGACTGCGGCATCTAACATGCCTCTGGGGGGTCTTTCCCCCGCGATCGGCCCCCCCGAACCGTTTTCGGGGGGCGCCGATCGTTGCTATAGCAACTCTGGGGTCCGATCTGGACCCCAGAGTTACCTGCAAGAATTGCCGGTAAGATGGCGTCTTTGACGTCATCTTACTGGCACAGTGCCAGCCTATGCAAGTGTATAGGCTGACACTGATAATACTCTGCAATACATGAGTATTGCAGAATATTATCATGAACAAGCAATCAGAGGATTTCTTGTTCATGTCCCATGGTATAAAAGTGAAAAAGTAAAAAAAAAAAATGTTATTCAATAAAAAAATAAAGTAATAAATCACTAAAAATGCCCAAAACCCCCAAAACATATAAAGAGACATATAACTAAAAAAAAAGTCTAAATCATAACACAAACCCCACATATATAGTATCACCGCGTCCGTAACAACCCGTAGAATAAAAGTAAATCATTATTGAACTCCCACGATAAACGCCGTAAAAAAAAAACTGCTATAAACCTTCCAAAAATTATGATTTTTAGCTATTCAATCCCACAAAAAATGCTATAAAATGTGATCAAAAAACCATGTGTACTCCGACATGATACTGGTGCAAAGTACAACATGTCCCGCAAAAAATAAGCCATCAACCAGCTCCGTAGCCAAAAAAGTAACAATGTTATGCAACTTGGAAGACGGCAATACATAAATGATAGATTTTTCCCCACATTAGGGGACAAATTTGTTTGACAAATTTAGTAAAACGTAAGAAAATATATTCAAGTCTGGTATCCCCGTAATCGTATCGACCCATAGAATAAAGATAACATGATTATTAGTCTATACGGTGAACACCAAAAAAAAAAAGAGTAAAAAATCCAGTACAGAATTGATGCTTTTCTACTCCTGCCCTCAAAAAAAGTTCCTAAATTTTCAACAATAGGTGATACCAACCCCAAAATGGTAACAATGGAAAAAGCATCTCATCGCGCAAAAAAAATGGCATCACATGGCCCAAATAACGAAAAAGCGAAAATTTTATAGCCTTCAAAAGGTGCCAATGAGGAAACTAAAATCCTGGCAGCTGCAGGGTGCTCCTTCCCTTCTGCGTCTCGCTGTGCGCCCATAAAACAAGTAATGGCCACATGTGGGGGGTCTTTGTACTCAGGAGAAATTGCAGAACAAATTGTATGGTGGGTTTTCTCTTTTTATATTTTGGAAATGTGTAAATTTTAGTGCTAAATGAACGTATAAGGGAACAATTTGACCATTCTAAATTTCACCTCCATTTTGATTCAATTACTATGAAGATCTCAAGGGGTTAACAATCTTCGTAAAAGCGGTTTCTGATAGCTTGAGGGGTGCAGATTTGGGTTGGTTATATAGGGGGTTTTGATGCTAAATATGTAAAATTTCATTCAAAACTGTATTTATCCCCAAAATAGTCAATTCTGAAAATCCGGAAAAGCGATATTCTTTTTGTAAGCCGCGTGACATCAAAATAAATTATCCAGACATTTCAGAAATTATGAAAATGTAAAGTAGACAAATGGGAAATGTTATTCAGCAACTTATTTAGGTGGTAAATCTATCTGCCTGAAAACGCGGTGATTTTGAATTTCAAAAATGGCAAATTTTTCAAAAAATTTATCATATTTTCTTTTTTTTTGTAAATAAACGCAAAACTTATCAGCCAAAATTTACCACTAAAATGAAGTACAACATGTGGGGAAAAAACAATCTCAGAATCGTTTTGATAAGTAACAGTGTTCAAAATTTATAACCATATAAAGCGACGCAGGTCAGAATCCAAAAAATCGGGCTGAGCCTTAAGCTACAAAATGGCTGCGTCCTTAAGGGGTTAACGGCCCACACATACTGTAGTATAATGCCCCCTTCCTGTGGGGACAAGGCGTACAGAAATGTCTGGTAAAGAAGATAGCAAGTATCTAAATTGGAGGGGGGGATGCAGTCAGATTACAAATGGTAATCAATGAGGAGGAACTACACAAATAAGTAGAAAACTGGGCACATGAAAAACCTACTGGGCAATAATACAATGACCATGTGCTATGCCAAAATACACAATCTTTATTGAAAGTAAACATCACATGAATATACACCAAACCAAGAATCATAAAAACATTTAAAAAGGATACAAAATCCTCTGTACAAAACCGGGGGAGGGTAGGGCCCGTGATAAGGCCCAACAAGAGCAACACCTCCCTACCCAGCCCCAAACCCTAAGCCTGTCAATTACCAAAGACCCCTGAGGAAGCCACCGTGAGTGGTGATACGCATGTGGGTTTTCCCAGCCCCTTACCCTCTTGCCTGGCCTGCCTGGTAATTATACCTATCAATTTGTATTACACATTTTACGCTACTATTTCATAGATATATATCTTTTGGCTATCTTTTTTGCTTTTTAACATCTTTGGTAATTGACAGGGTGAGGACAGGGGAAAGACTAAGGGGAGGTGGGTGTGGACAGGGGAAAGACTAAGCGGAGGAGGAGGGTAAGGACAGGGGAAAGACTAAGGGGAGGAGGGTGAGGACAGGGGATTGGCTAAGCGGAGGAGGAGGTTGTGGATGTTATGATGATGAGAACGGGGCAGTGTATTCATAGTGACAGTTGAGAGGGGAGATCACATGGCAATAGAGTAGATGTCCCGGGACAGCTGGAGAGAGTCTGAAAATTTCTATACGTGCACCTGGCTGCTAGGCACACGCTCTTGGCCAGCAGATTATCAGAAGGAGCTCACGTACCTTTTCTGTGTGACCACAGTCCAGCCTTCAGTTCTCCAGGTAGTGTCTCACCTACTGCTTCTGGCCTGGAGTCTAAATCAGGCTCTAACTAATCCTGTGACCTGCACCTCTGGGCCATATAAAAAAACAGGACTGAAGCCTGGATAGAATAGTTGTCCCATTACCAACCTACCCCTACTCCATAATAAGTAAGCCCAGTACAGACATTACATAGGTGTCTATGCTAGCTAGGCCAAAATAGACCAACAGTCTTCTCCTGCTTACCACATGTCTGTATTAACCCTTAGGTTACTGCAGACAAATCCAGGGCTTTTACCACACACCCTTTATCTGCCTGTGTGACAGATGGTTTTCCCAAACAACACTACTCACTTTCTTACAATTAAGATCTAATAATGACCACAATATGATGATATACTTGGGGCAGAACATAAGGGGTTTGGGATTTCAGTGTATAATGCTTTCCTTGGTCATCTTTACATATTTACGTATTACTAACACAGAAAAGGTAACAGGTCAACTTTAAAGAACCTCATACTAACCTCTAGAGAGAATCCACTCGGTTTCTGCAGAAGCTCTTGGTCTGAGGTTCTTCAGATCCGTCAAACAGGAAATTCTGGGAAATATGCAAATAGTTTTTCCTAGAAGGGAAGGAAAACCACGCCTCTTTTGCACCTTTGTAAGGCAATCCCTTACCATCAAGCATGACTTTCAGGAAGCCTAATGACATGATGTGGGATTAAATACAAACCCATATATCTATTCCAGAAGGAACAGACTCTTAACTGTAGATAGCACTGTTTTGACCTGATTGTGTCTTTTCAGCATAGGAAAATGGTTTGGCTGAGTGAGAGGCTTTTCACTAGGCCCAAATTTTCAATGTGAATAGGAATGAGCTATTAAGGAGGCCTAAGTGTGATAAATCCCTGTTGTAAAAACTTGGCCAGTCCAATAGCTACATTATTCTTTTGTGCAAGGTCGTAGACAGATATGGTCGAAGACAGATGCAGTTGTAGACAGTCAGTCAGAGACAATCAGAGACAGTCAGAGACAGAGATGGTCAGAGACAGAGACGTTCAGAGACAGACAGAGAAGAACAGAGAGGGTCAGAGACAGAGATGGTAGATAGTTGGAGACAAAGACAGTCAGAGACCAACGGTAGGAGACAGACAGAGGTCCAATATATATATTAAATGGGGGTGCTAAACATACTATAATTAATTCAGGGGGAATATAGTATATATTATAATAAATGAAGAATGAGGTTTATATGATTTAGGAACAATATTATTTATTTGACTTTATACTGTAAGTGACTGTGCTAATTTTATTGGTGCAGTGTGGAGATACAGAGATGGTAGCTGAAGACATCTTCCAGCAAATTCATGGGCGGGAGAAGTGGTTACAAAGTCCTCTTCCTGGTGGGGGAGATTGTGACCTGTGAGGTACTAGATGCCACTATTGTCTGCATCACTTACTGACTAGTAGCTGTTTGCATGTGTAGTGTCAGTCACAGAGCGCAGTTACTTATTTTCAGTAATGTTGTTTGTTTTATCAGGTTGTAAATGCTTTTTAAAAATTTGTAAATTCAGTGGGCCGAACATAACCTGGAAGCAGGGGTGGTCTGGTATTTGGGGGAGAGGGTCATTAAAATTTTTTCCTCAGGCAGAAAATAGGCTAGAATCGGCCGTGCATAAAAGGTCTTATGGGCTCATACACAGGAAAGCTCAGAGAAGGTCCTATTCAGCATCTTCTTGCTTGGGCAATCCTCTTCTGTCATTGTGAACAGATCTCACTCACCAATGTTGCAAGGGCAGCAAGCAATGAACCAGATGTTGTTTGCGGCCTGTGATCTGGACACATTCATGTGTTACCTAAAGGTAAAAGAAAGGTTCAGAAAAATAAAAAATGTTTTCTAGACACATTTGGGCAGATTTACTTACCCGGTCCATTCGTGATCCAGCGGCGCGTTCTCTGCGGAGGATTCGGGTCCGGCCGGCATTCACCAAGGTAGTTCCTCCGACGTCCACCAGGTGTCATTGCTGCGCTGAAGTTCATCGGATTGCACTGAAGTTCACCGTCCTACCCTGGGTGCAGGTAAAAAATGTGGCGGTTTTTCCAAATTTTTTACGGTCATGCCCCCGATTTCCGTCGCGTGCATGGCGTCGCCGATGCGCCACAATCCGATCGCGTGCGCCAAAATCCCGGGGCAACTCAGGAAAAATCTGCGCAAATCGGAAATATTCAGGTAACACGTCGGGAAAACGCGAATTGGGCCCTTAGTAAATGACCCCCATTATATATTTAATAGCTATTGAGGATGTACACTCCACTAAATACAGGCAAGCATCACAGGGTGCTCTCCCATTGACAACACACAAGCTCCCTCTCCCCCCTCCTTATTTACTGAAAACACACACACTCCCCCCTCCCCATTGACAACACAGGCACTCCCCACTGACAATACACTCACTCCTCCTTCCTTATTGACCAAACACCAGTAATTTAACTGGTGAACTCTTTCCTGATCCTCTACTCCTTGCTATCATTAACAGGTGAACAGTCCATACTGTGGAGTGGGGGCCTCATGTAACTGCTGGAGAAAGCGTAGGCACCTTTCTGGAGCATGATGCGGCTGTATGATGAAATCCACGGTACTGGCTGCCTGCAGATACAACTTGTGACCCAATGCAGTGATGGTGTCCTCTGCCTACCCTTTCTCCCTTGTAATGGCAGAATTTAAGAAAGGATAAGATATTTTAGAATTGATTATTTGTTATTGTTATAATTACTCAAGAATGAATGCTGCTCTAAACAGGTCCATTGAATTTTTATGAGAGTTGGACTGCTGGAGGCAAATAGTGAATTATTGTGATTGCCACATTAGGAATCAGGAAGGAATGGGATCATTGATATAGGTCTGATGAAATAGAATCTCAAGATTGTGGTAGATAAACAAATAAGATATTTCAAATCAAATAAAGCCACATATTTACACTCATGGATGAAAATAATCACACAATCAGTGAGGCTTCTATGTTATGCAGCCACTGCTACATACTTTCTACATTTGAATAAATGGTATTAGACATCTACTCTCGCATGTGTATGTAAATGTTATTAAGATGAGAAATATTGGTGCAGAATAACTGAATAATATAGAGATATATTTATATCACTTTAATCACGTTAGAAGTCTCTTGCACTTCCACCCACTGGTAAAAGTCAAAATGTAGAATTATACCAATTAACCGATAAACTGTGATCAGAGACTGAACCAAATTACCAAATAAATAGTCCCACTAATGAGTCTAGGATTGCTCCATTCTGGATATTAGAACTCCCTCTTCTCTTCCCTGTAAAATTATTCATCCGTGGTATTTTAATGATGTCACCGGAGGATTGGCTGGCATGTTATTCCCTTGGTGAAGAGAAATCTGAATATTGGTAAAGATTAATTAAAACCATTCGCAGGCAAAACATAGAAATAGCTGCACATCTAAAGTGCTAATCTATCATAGCATAGTCTTAGTACAAAAAGAAATGCAACTAATGAGTTTTCTATAATTTTCTCCCACTAATATATGTTAAGGATTAAATGATGTTGTCTGTCTGCACTAAAGATATAGATAAGAACCACTTACATGCTGCAAATATACACATTATCCTAACTGCATACACACAGTATAGAAGAGACAAATATTTACTTAGAAACATAGATAAATGTTCTACCATCCATACTAAAAGTTGAAAAGGAACACATTTTTGAATGTCCTACCCAGTGGCAAAATGTTTTAAATAGAACATAGATGATGGAAAAGGGGGCACAGAAAAAATAAAAATGATATACACACACATGTTTTCTGCACTAAGCTACTAATGGAAAGTACTCTGGGTTAGCTTTTGGTGATTCAATTGTGATTTCCCCAGATGTGTCCTGAGCCTAAAAGAGCCCTGCTGCCTCAATCCATGAAAGCCAACACAACTGCGCCAAAATCTGATTGCTTGCAACACAATCCACTTCTAAATACTTGTCCTTGCCGTGGAAATCCCAAAAACGTTGGGAAGTCCGATGGAAATGTAATCCGCGGACCCTTAGTAAATAAGCCCCATTAATTTCAATGGACCTATGCACATCCAGTGTCGGACTGGCCCGCCGGAGAACCGGAGAAACCTCCGGTGGGCCCTGGGTCCGAACACCTGCAATCAGATAGGCCTAGTAATACCAGTGATCGGTTGCTGGCGGACGCTGTTTCCGCCAGCACTAGGTCACATGGTACGGCCGGCACGGTCGCGCACAATGATGTCATTGCGCGAGCTGCCGGCATATGTCTAAGTGCGCGTCTGCCGAAAGCACATAGCAGGGTGTGCATGACGTCGTAAGGCGGGCCCGCGGAGCAGGACAGTCAGCAGCCAATGATGAGGAGGTAAGTTTAAGGGGCCCAGTAATGCTGTAATGTGTGCTATGGGGGAGGGGGGCCCAGTAATGTGTGCTATGGGGGAGGGGGGCCCAGTAATGTGTGCTATGGGGGAGGGGGGCCCAGTAATGTGTGCTATGGGGGAGGGGGGCCCAGTAATGTGTGCTATGGGGGAGGGGGGCCCAGTAATGTGTGCTATGGGGGAGGGGGGCCCAGTAATGTGTGCTATGGGGGGGGGGGGCTGTAATGTATGCTATGGGAGAGGGGGGCCCAGTAATGTATGCTATGGGAGAGGGGGGCCCAGTAATGTATGCTATGGGAGAGGGGGGCCCAGTAATGTGTGCTATGGGAGAGGGGGGCCCAGTAATGTGTGCTATGGGGGAGGGGGCCCAGTAATGTGTGCTATGGGGGAGGGGGGGGCTGTAATGTATGCTATGGGGGAGGGGGGCCCAGTAATGTGTGCTATGGGGGAGGGGGGGCCTGTAATGTATGCTATGGGAGAGGGGGGGCTGTAATGTATGCTATGGGAGAGGGGGGGCTGTAATGTATGCTGTGAGGGGAGGGGGGTGTCCTGTAATGTATGCTATGGGAGAGGGGGGGCCTGTAATGTATGCTATGGGAGAGGGGGGGCTGTAATGTATGCTGTGAGGGGAGGGGGGTGTCCTGTAATGTGTGCTGTGAGGGGAGGGGGGTGTCCTGTAACGGATGCTGTGATGGGAGAAGGCTCTGTAATGGATGCTTTTGGGGAAGGGGGCCCAGTAATGGATGCTTTTGGGGAAGGGGGCCCAGTAATGGATGCTGTGAGGGGAAGGGGGGCCTGTAATGTATGCTGTGAGGGGAGGAGGCTCTGTAATGGATGCTTTTGGGGAAGGGGGCCCAGTAATGGATGCTGTGAGGGGAAGGGGGGCCTGTAATAGATGCTGTGAGGGGAAGGGGGGCCTGTAATAGATGCTCTTGTGGGAGGAGAGGGGCCCTGAAATGAATGCTGTGGGGGAGGGGTCTGTGGATGGAAGCTGTGGTAGGGCAGTGATTATAGTGGCTACTGGGTGGAGCAATGACTATAATGGCTACATTGCAAGGAGGGGCCCCTGAGACTTGGCTTCTTTGGGGGGTGTACTGGTACTATGGCACTATTATGATACCCAATACAGTGGAGTCAGCATTTTCAAGTTGCCTACTGTTGGGAATTGTTTTTGATAACTGTAATGAAGTTAACCTACATTTTTTGTGTTGCTTAGTCTGCAGAGACAAGTCGTGGCTGGTAGCAGCTGACATTGTGGCATAGGTCTAAGAAGAAGATGAAAGAGAACTTGTCCAATTAGATGGCACCTGTAAGTCACCAGATGCTTGTATTACCCATGAGCTAACAATTCTGCAGAATCTGTCTTGTGACATTCATACATGGAGTCACATCCGCACTACACAGCTACAGACCCTAACCCTACTGTCACACTGCACAAGTCATACATGGAGCTACAGCTGCAGTGCACAGCCATACATGGAGCTACAGCCACAGTGCACAGCCATACATGGAGCTACAGCCGCAGTACACAGCCATACATGGAGCTACAGCCGCAGTACACAGCCATACATGGAGCTACAGCCACAGTACACAGCCATACATGGAGCTACAGCCACAGTACACAGCCATACATGGAGCTACAGCCGCAGTGCACAGCCATACATGGAGCTACAGCCGCAGTGCACAGCCATACATGGAGCTACAGCCGCAGTACACAGCCATACATGGAGCTACAGCCATAGTACACAGCCATACATGGAGCTACAGCCACAGTACACAGCCATACATGGTGCTACAGCCACAGTACACAGCCATACAGGGAGCTACAGCCACAGTACATAGCCATACATGGAGCTACAGCCGCAGTACACAGCCATACATGGAGCTACAGCCACAGTACACAGCCATACATGGAGCAACAGCCACAGTACACAGCCATACAGGGAGCTACAGCCACAGTACATAGCCATACATGGAGCTACAGCCGCAGTACACAGCCATACATGGAGCTACAGCCGCAGTACACAGCCATACATGGAGCTACAGCCACAGTACACAGCTATACATGGAGCTACAGCCACAGTACACAGCTATACATGGAGCTACAGCCGCAGTGCACAGCCATACATGGAGCTACAGCCGCAGTACACAGCCATACATGGAGCTACAGCCACAGTACACAGCTATACATGGAGCTACAGCCACAGTACACAGCTATACATGGAGCTACAGCCACAGTACACAGCTATACATGGAGCTACAGTGCAGTTTTAGACAATTGTACAATTAATATGACTAAAGGGGATATGCCTCAGTACCAGTTCCCCAAAATCAGGCGTATTTTTTGGCGTAATCTAAACCAACTAAGAAGAGGTGCAAATTTAGACAAATTTATGTTATACTACAACATATTTATCATCCAGATAAGTACATTGCGAGGCTGTATGATATCTGGTGCAGTATAAATCTGTCTGTCTATGCTGTCTAATGTTAAATGCTTCTGGTAAATCTGCCCCAACATGTCTCGTATTTTCTAGTATTCTTTCTATTTACATGAAAGGTGGGCCCCAAAAAAATATTTTCTCTGGTGGGCCCAAGGTACTCCAGTCCGACACTGTGCACATCAATGTGTTTTCACTGATCCTTGGTAAGCCTGGAGAAAACTCAGAACAAATTATGCCTGAATTTGTGATCTATGTATTCCCTGGGCCCTGATCAGACTTGTAATCATATTTTACTTTGTACAAAAGAAAAGTGTTGTGTAAGAAACTACAGGGATCATTTTAGCTTAACTGTTCTTATTATATTATAAAGTTTATAAACCCACTTATCAAAAAACATTATTAACTCGCTACTTTTCACATTCCAAATTTAGCCAATGTAATGTTTATATTTTTAGTTTAAGACATATCAAATTAAATCAGATCACATATCCAATACAAAATCATTAGTATGATCTTAACCCCTTAACGACTTGGCCTTTTTTAGTTTTTTCACTTCCATTTTTCACTCACCAACTTCAAAAATCTATAACTTTTCTATTTTTCCACATAAAGAGCTGAGTTATGGCTTATTTTCTGCGTAACAAATTGCACTTCATGGTGACAGTATTTAATATTCCATGGCGTGTACTGGGAAGCGGGAAAAAAATTCCAAATGCAGTGAAAATGGTGAAAAACCACATTTGCGACGGTTTCTTGTGGGCTTGGATTTTACAGCTTTCACTCTGCATCCCAAATGACATGTCTACTTTATTCTTTGGGTCGGTACAATCATGTGGATACCAAATTTGTATAGGTTTTATAATGTTTTCATACATTTAAAAAAATTAAAACCTCCTGTACAAAATTATTTTTTTTTTATTTTGCCATCTTCTGGCGCCAATAACTTTTTCATACTTTGGTGTACGGAGCTGTGGATAATGTAATTTTTTGCGAATTTTGATGTCGTTTTCATTACTATAATTTTTGGGACTGTGCGACCTTTTGATCACTTTTTATGAATTTTTTTATATTTTTCAAAATGGCAAAAAAATGACATTTTCGACTTTGGACGCTATTTTCCGTTACGGGGTTAAATGCAGTGAAAAAACTTTATTATATTTTGATAGATCAGGCATTTTCAGACGCGGCGATACCTAATGTGTTTATGATTTTTACTGTTTATTTATTTTTATATCAGTTCTAGGGAAAGGGGGGTACATATACTGCCATACTACTCCCCATGCATTACAATGTGCAATTAGCACATTGTAATGCATGGGTTAAAACGAAGTAGCCTCGGGTATTCGGAACACCCGAGGCTACCATGGCGACGGATCGCCGCTCCCCGTGACGTCATCGGGGAGCGGCGATCCACGACAAGATGGCGGCGCCCATGCGGCGCCATCTCTTTTAAGCCGCCGGCGCGCCTCGGGAAGGGGTTAATATACAGGGGGTCCCCTACTTAAGGACACCCAACTTACAGACGAACACTTGTTAAAAACGGACCCCTCTGCCCCTTATGACCTCTGGTGAAGCTCTCTGGATGCTTTACTTTAGTCCCAGACTGCAATGATCAGCTGTAAGGTGTCTGTAATGACGCTTTATTAATAATCCTTGGTCTAATTACAGCAAAAAATTTTGAAACTCCAATTGTCACTGGGCAAAAAAATGTTTTTGTCTGGATCTACAATTACAAAATATACAGTTTCGTTTACATACAAATTTAACTTAAGAACAAACTTATGGAACCTATTTTCTACGTAACCCGGGGACTGTCTGTACAGTCATGGCCAAAAGATTTGAGAATGACACAAATATTATATTTTCACATGATCTGTTGCCCTCTGGTTTGTCAGATGTTTTATCACATACAGAAATACAAGTGCAATCATATTATGAGTAACAAAAGCTTTTATTGACAGTTAGAATGAGTTAATGCAGCAATTCAATATTTGCAGTGTTGACCCTTCTTCTTCAGGACCCCTGCAATTCTCCCTGGCAGCTCTCAATCAACTTCTGGACCAAATCCTGACTGATAGCAGTCCATTCTTGCACAATCAATGCTTGCATTTTGTCACAATTTGTTGGTTTTCGTTTGTCCACCCGTCTCTTGATGATTGACCACAAGTTCTCAATGGGATAAAGATCTGGGGAGTTTCCAGGCCATGGACTCAAAATATCTAGGTTTTGTTCTCTGAGCCATTTAGTTATCACCTTTGCTTTATGGCAAGGGGCTCCATCATGCTGGAAAAGGCATTGTTGATCACCAAACTACTCTTGGACGCTTGGGAGAAGTTGCTCTTTGGGGACATTCTGGTGCCATTCTTTATTCATGGATGTGTTTTTAGACAAGACTGGGAGAGAACCGATTCCCTTGGCAGAAAAGCCAACCCCACACATGAATGGTTGCAGGATGCTTTACAGTTGGCTGGTGGTATCGCTCACCTTGTCTTCTCCGAACAAGCTGTTTTCCAGATGTTCCAAACAATCTGAAAGGAGATGCAAGAGAGAAAGTGACTTTACCCCAGTCCACTCCCTGTACCTTTTGCAGAATATCAGTCTGTCCCTGATGTTTTTTCTGGAGAGAAGTGTCTTCTTTGATGCCCTCCTTGACACCAGGCCTTGCTCCAAGAGTCTCCGCAGTCTCACAGTGTGTGCAGATGCACTCACACCTGCCTGCTGCCATTCCTGAGCAAGCTCTGCACTGCTGGTAGCCCGATACCAAAGCAGAAACACTTTTGAGAGACGGTCCTGGCACTTGCTGGTCCTTCTTGGGCGCCCTGGAGCCTTTTTGGAAACAATGGAACCTCTCTCCTTTAATTCCTTCATAATGCGATAGATTGTTGACTGAGGTGCAATCTTTCTAACTGCAATACTCTTCCCTATTAGGCCAGTTTTGTGTAGTGCAATGATGACTGCACGTGTTTCTTTAGAGATAACCATGGTTAACAGAAGAGAAACAATGATGCCAAGCACCAGCCCCCTTTTAAAGTGTCCAGTGACTTTGCAATTACCGTATATACTCGAGTATAAGCCAAGTTTTTTAGCACAACTTTTGTGCTAAAAATTCAACACTCGGCTTATACTCGGGTATACAAAAATAATAAAGTTACTACTCACCATTCTGACGGCCCGGACAGCTCCTCTTCATCTTCATGCCGCAGCTCCATGGCCCGCCCGGCATTCAACTGTGATGTCAGCCGCTGTTGACGTCACCGAGTGCGCCGGGCGGGCCATGCGCACGGAGCTGTCACGGCCCTGAGCCGGCATGAAAACAGAGGAGGCGCGGCCATGGAGCTACCGCGGACTTGCGGCATGAAGATGAAGATGAAGAGGAGCTGTCCGGGCCGTCGGAATGGTGAGTAGTAACTTTATTATTTTTTTACCGGCAACAGGAGGCTGGCAGGCTATATCGATAAAGGGGCTGGCAGGCTATATCGATAAGGGGGCTGGCAGGCTATAAACATATGGGGGCTGGCAGGCTATAAACATATGGGGGCTGGCAGGCTATAAACATAAGGGGGCTGGCAGGCTATAAACATATGGGGGCTGGCAGGCTATACACATAAGGGGGCTGGCAGGCTATAAACATATGGGGGCTGGCAGGCTATAAACATAAGGGGGCTGGCAGGCTATAAACATAAGGGGCTGGCAGGCTATATACATAAAGGGGCTGGCAGGCTACATACTGAAGGGGGCTGGCAGCTATATACTGGGAGGCTGTGACCAATGCATTTCCCACCCTCGGCTTATACTCGAGTCGATAGGTTTTTCCAGTTTTTGGTGGTAAAACTATGTACCTCAGCTTATACTCGGGTTGGCTTATACTCGAGTATATATATATATATATATATATATATATATATATATATATTGCTGTTAAGCTGATCACTCTTTATGAGTGAGTTACCCAGACGCTGAGGACGGGGTGGGCAAGTCTGAAGGAAATATTCCAGGCTGGCACAATAGAGACAGAGGTCCTCCTCAGGCCCGGCGCCAGCACCCAGCTAACCCGGGCAAGTGTCGGGGCCCCGGGGTACTGGAGGGGCCCACTCGGGCCCCCGGGTCAGCAGGATGGGAGGTTCCTTCCCTCTCTCATCGCGATCTGTGTCCTCCGGACACAGATCGCGATGAGTACACGTGCTTTCCCGGGCAGGAGCTGCAGAGGCTGAAGGACCTGTGATGACATCATGGTCACATGACCTGCCGGGGAAAGCAGTGACCACACAGACCTGCATCTGTGAGGTGAGGGGGGAGAGACATAACAAGGGCCAGGGAAGGGGGAGAACATGGGGGGCTGTTTGTATACAGGAGGTGGAGGGGGTGAGGCAGTGTGTATACAGGGGGAGGGGGGCAGTGTGTATACAGGAGGAGGGGGGCAGTGTGTATACAGGAGGGGGGGCAGTGTGTATACAGGAGGGGGGGCAGTGTGTATACAGGAGGGGGGGCAGTGTGTATACAGGGGTAGGGGGGGCAGTGTGTATACAGGGGTAGGGGGGGCAGTGTGTATACAGGGGGAGGGGGGGCAGTGTGTATACAGGGGGAGGGGGGGCAGTGTGTATAAAGGTAGAGGGGGGTAGTGTGTATACAGCCGGCCCTGGTCCTCCTGTCGTCGCCTGGAACGATTCTGAGGATCCACCTGCATCGGTTCCTCTGCAGCTGACACGGAAAGTTGCTGTCAAAGTTTTTGAAAGACAGGGGCGAGGTAGGAAAGATGACGGGTCCTGACTTGCAGTGGTTCCAGATGCTGCTCCTGAGAACAGCAAACCGGATGTCTATCTGAGTGGCCAGAGAGATGAGACCACTCAGTTTAGAGAGTGCGTCTGAAATCAGTCCTGACAGTCCCTTTTTAAAGGATGCGACCAGGGTGGATTCATTCACCAACAGATGAGTCCCCTTGATGCAGGTTCAGCAGTGCAGTCTCAGCAGAAGACGACCGGGCAGGTTTGTCAAAGACGGACCAGAATTCAGCGCGGTGAGAGTAGCCATGACCAAATTGTTCCTGTCCCAGCGGGGAGTAGCCCACGCCAAGGCTTTCCCGGAAAGAAGGTTGATCACAAAAGCAACCTTAGCCCGTTCTGTGGCAAACTGGCAAGGCATCAGTTCGATATTTAAGGAAAACTGGGTAATGAAAAAAAAAGAAAAATGATTTAATTAAAAAGATAGTCTTTTAGGAGGGGGTCCTCTAGAGAGGTTTCACTGTATATATATATATATATATATATATATATATATATATATACATACACCGTATATACTCTAGTATAAGCCGACCCGAGTATAAGCCGAGATCCCTAATTTTACCACCGAAAACTGGGAAAACCTATTGACTCGAGTATAAGCCGAGGGTGTAGTATACAGCCAGCCCCCATGTAGTATACAGCCAACCAGCCCCCATGTAGTATACAGCCAGCCCCCAGTAGTATACAGCTTGCCCCCAGTAGTATACAGCCTGCCCCCCAGTAGTATACAGCCTGCCCCCAGTAGTATACAGCCTGCCCCCAGTAGTATACAGCTTGTCCCCTTGCAGTATACAGCCTGCCCACAGTAGTATACAGCTTGCCCACAGTAGTATACAGCTTGCCCCCAGTAGTATACAGCTTGCCCCCCGTAGTATACAGCCTGCACCCAGTAGTATACAGCCTGCCCCCAGTAGTATACAGCCTGCTACCAGTAGTATACAGCCTGCCCCCAGTAGTATACAGCCTGCCCCCAGTAGTACACAGCACAGCCCCCAGTAGTATACAGCTTGTCCCCATGTAGTATACAGCTTGCCCCCATGTAGTATACAGCTTGCCCCCAGTAGTATACAGCCTGCCCCCAGTAGTATACAGCCTGCCAGCCCCCTGTAGTATACAGCTTGCCCCCATGCAGTATACAGCTTGCCCCCAGTAGTATACAGCCTGCCCACAGTAGTATACAGCCTGCCCCCAGTAGTACACAGCACAGCCCCCAGTAGTATACAGTTTGTCCCCATGTAGTATACAGCTTGCCCCTATGTAGTATACAGCTTGCCCCCAGTAGTATACAGCCTGACCCCAGTAGTATACAGCCTGCCCCCAGTAGTACACAGCACAGCCCCCAGTAGTATACAGCTTGTCCCCTTGCAGTATACAGCCTGCCCACAGTAGTATACAGCTTGCCCACAGTAGTATACAGCTTGCCCCCCGTAGTTTACAGCCTGCACCCAGTAGTATACAGCCTGCCCCCAGTAGTATACAGCCTGGCCCCAGTAGTATACAGCCTGGCCCCAGTAGTATACAGCCTGCCCCCAGTAGTACACAGCACAGCCCCCAGTAGTATACAGCTTGTCCCCATGTAGTATACAGCTTGCCCCCTTGTAGTATACAGCTTGCCCCCAGTAGTATACAGCCTGCCCCCAGTAGTATACAGCCTGCCAGCCCCCTGTAGTATACAGCTTGCGCCCATGTAGTATACAGCTTGCCCCCAGTAGTATACAGCCTGCCCCCAGTAGTATACAGCCTGCCCCCAGTAGTACACAGCACAGCCCCCAGTAGTATACAGCTTGCCCCCATGTAGTATACAGCTTGCCCCCAGTAGTATACAGCCTGCCCCCAGTAGTATACAGCCGGCCCCCAGTAGTACACAGCACAGCCCCTAGTAGTATACAGCTTGTCCCCAGTAGTATACAGCCTGCCCCCGTCAGTATATAGCAGCCCCTATACAGATAAAGAAATAAACTTAATACTCACCCTCTGTTGCCCCGATGTTCGTCGCGGCTCCCGGCGGCTTCCGATCCCCATCGCGGCTCCCGGCGTCTTCTTCACTCTTCTCTGGCCGGGAGATCGCGCTGGCCGTCGCACACTGTGATGCCACGCTGTCGCCGCTGATGACGTCATCCGCGGCGACAGCGTCGCATCACAGTGTGCGACGGCCAGCGCGATCTCCCGGCCAGTGAAGAGTGAAGAAGCCGCGACGCAGATCGGGAGCCGCCGGGAGCCGCGAGGAACATTGGGGACACCGGAGGGTGAGTATTAATGTATTTATTTTTATCATTGACTCGTGTATAAGCCGAGGCCAGGTTTTTCAGCGCATTTTTTGTGCTGAAAATCTCGGCTTATACACGAGTATATACGGTATATATTGTACACATACTTGGATGCTGCAATATCTTTTTATTTCTATATAGGTGTTTTATAGTGAAGTTGCACATGTTTTAATATATCTCCTTCTTTGTGATGTAGTAGATTACTGTATGATGCAGAGCTCCAGTGCTCTGTCTTCCCTGCCTTCTCTGCACTAGATCTCTGTACAAGCAGTAAAACTTATTCTGTGTCCTGATTGGCTGAGGGGTTTGTGCACGTTCACGTGAATGCCCTCAGTTCTAATGGCCTCATTGCCTATACAGTAACTGATGTCACAACCAGGAAGTCCTGCCTACTTCAGGAAAAGCTTCACTTCAGTGCTATTAACCCTATATCCCAGGCTAGGAAGAAGCCAGAAGCATGATACAGGTATTGTTGGAATTGTTGTCAAAGGCTCTATCCAGAAGTGCTAAAACTACTTTTGTCAAGTAACTTTACAGTTATCTTTACATTTACTAAACAGATTTAGGCCCCTTTCACACAACTGTATATAGTGTATGAACGGCAGCTAGCATACGGTTGCCATAAAAGTGCATTGTGCACAGTGCATTATGGTGAGGACACATGTACAGAGGTAAAGAGCGCTCACACTCCACCACTCCAGCTGAATTTGCACTACACCCGTATCCTGGCCTGGGCCATAGCCTACATTCATGTGAAAGAATCCTTAGACAAGAAAAAATAAGGTTGTACTGCCCGCTATAAAAGAAGATCCTACCCTCCTAGATTACTGTATGTAGTGAGTAAAGGAAGTTAATTACAAAAATACTTCCAAAAAGCACTACCATATCCACTAGCAGGGATGACACCCATTGTTATTTCCTTTAATTGCTAGAACCTGCTGCCACATTGGGGCTTATTTACTAAGGGTCCCGCTGCTGCATTTCCGTCCGGTTTTCCGACTTTTTGGAGATCGCGCCACCGAGACAGGGATTAAGAAGGGCACACAAACGGATTTTGGCCCAATCGTGCCGGCTTTCATGCTACACAAATGGGGGCATGCAGTCGAACGATCCAAGGGATTCGGACAAACCACGGGATTTAACTTTAAAATTGTGTTGCATCCAATGCACTTACATGCACCAGGAAGAAGGCGGTGAACTCCAGCGGAACTAAGCGGGGACTGACACATGCAGGATATCGGGCACAAGATGTAAGTGAATCGCGGCAGAGTTCCTTCTCGTCGGACACTCCGGATCGGGAACACGCGGGACCAGGTAAGTAAATGTGCCCCATTGTGCTCATTTGTGGTGACAAATAAATTGTTGCTGTCCTAAAGCAAACATATATGATAAAATATCCTGGTATTCTCTGAACTAAAGGAAATAGAATAATAATACTTATAATCCTATAGTAATCCTTTCCCTCCTATGCTTACAATACAAAGATAAAAATAGCAATTTATTATGAACTATATTAAATTTTATATTTAACGTATATTCATAAGGTTTTGGCATTCTACTGTATAAACAGTTAGTTTCCATAGATGCAAAGTTAGCTTTTCCTTATCATGTTACCATCTATTTTTCATATTATAGGACTTGGTTCTCTTAATTTACCCAAGAATAACAGGCCTGAGAAAAACAGATTAAAAATTCAAAGAGTTTTAATTTGTGGGCCACTGATTTCAATTATGAGCTTAACTACTTTCTTCTTAACACTTGGGTGGTACGCATAATGTTTTGGGGGTATTGGCACAGTCCTCTTTCTAGGCTTTAAAAAGTGCTACACTATGGGCACATGTGTCATAAGTCTGGTATTGTCCGTTTTTTGGGACTTTTCTTTGGTTTTCTGCTGGTCAGATGCACCTTTGCTGTTTTTCCCTATTGGTACATGTGGTCTTTGGTCTTAAAACAAAAGTCCTAAAATGTTGCAACCGCTTCCAAGCTATTTTCTATGCCTTGTCACGGGCAGCCATAGATTTGCACCATTGCACCAAAATTTGCGACTTTTTTAGGTGATAACTCAGGTAACACTGCAGAAAACTAGGCAATGGCGAACTTTGAAAGGAGTCTGTTTTAGACAAAAGAAAAGTTTTAAATGAGCACAAACGCCATGAAATATCTCAAAAATGAAAAAGAAAGGCAAGTCAAAAGTTTAATACATGCACCGCTATGCATGAAAACTATTAGCCAGAAACAAACAGGCAGGGTAAGCAGGTCACAGCTGAGCCCATGACTTGAGAAGATATCAAGAACTGCACTAACCAGACTGCTGACATCTGAAATTAAGATCCTTAAATAGTAGGTAGGTTTCGTTATATAGGCACTATAGAGTAAATAAAATTAGACCCGTCACAACAGTGTCTTTAAGTTGCAAAGAATGGCATATATTAATTGTTGATTAAGATATATGCAAAATGTAGAATAGGCATCCAATTTTACTTGCAAGTGTATAATGATAAACTTCAGCATGCTTCCTGTACAAATCCCTGGGATTATTCCATAACCTGAGAAACAGGTTTCTCACATTCAACCCATATCACCCTTGTTATCAATGTCAGACATCGCCCTGGGACCCCCTCACCCCTAAATGCTGGTGGAGGAGTGTAGTTTGGCTGCTGCCGATGAATGGGGTGTTCCCCCAGTGGTGTCACTGTCCTAATATGGACAATGACATTACCGGCTCCTCTTCATACATTTCCCATAGCCATCCATTGCCTCCACTAAACGCATATACGTCGCTTGCTACATCTTTCCATCCTGTATTTTTTTTATGTAATAGAGGTATAGTGGCCAGATGGAGGCAACAACTATGCCACTAGTTGTCAATGTATATGTTAAGCATATACGCCGGCTGCTTTCCTGACACATATGGTTAAAGTCTTGAAAGTGAGGCCCCATCCCAATCCTTCCTGAACAACCAGCTTCTCCAAAAAAAAAAATAGAATGAAGTAGTCAAGCCTAGCCAGGTGTATAGTATGTATTATTATTTGTATGACAAGCTACTACCTCTACAAGCAGTCCAAATCTTCAATGTTGTCGAATGTCCCACTACACTTTAAAGTGCTAGAAATCAAAAGAGCTGTACAATTGTTATGCTTCCACCTCCTGCAAAATTGTGACCCGTACACAGGGTCGGCTTCAGGTTTCAGTAGGCCCCTGGTCGACAGAGCCTCAGTGGGCCCCTTTGCAGTAAACTCACATGGAAACATAAAAAATTCAGAAACTAAAACAAACAGTCTCTTTGTTCCATAAAATATTCCCTAGTTTATCATCCCAAACAGTCCCTTCATTGGTATTTAATATTATGCCCCACTCACGCCCTATGGATTCATTAGATACAACCCCTTGCATGAATTCCTTATGTACAAGCTTATGTGGGACCCCAAGCAGCTCTGGGCCCTGGCACTTGACTGGGTATACCCAGTGCTGGTGCCGGCCTTGCCTGTACACAGCAGCTAAGTCACTTGTGCTTTTACCTACTCTGTGTCATCGGAACGGGGTGAAGAAGATTCATGGTGCAGACCAACTACAATCACGAAATGTGTTTAACCCCTTGACACTCTGCACCATAGCTGTACGACACATGGCTGCGGGGGGTGTATGAAGAGTGCTCACAGGCTGAGCCCTCTTCATATACAGATGCTTGCACCGATCATGGCTATTAACTCCTCCGATGACGCCGACAAAGCTGCCTGTGCCATTTAAAGGACGGGGGTGCGTGGGCGCCACGATCTTGGATCCGATCGTCACTCCCCTGAACGTCATCGGGGGGCGGCGATCGGTTATCATGACAGCCTCTGTTCTTCATCGGACCCGAGGCTGTCTGATTTCTGCAGTTTCGTTACATTGAGCCAGTTGCTCATTGTAATGTGTACTGTGCAGAAATGCCATATACTGCAATACAGTAGTACTGCAGTATATGGCAGGAACTATCAGACCATCTAGGGTTAATGTACCCTAGAGGATCTAAAAAAAAAGGAAAAAAGTTTTAAAAATAATAAAAAAAAAGTTAAAAACCTAAAAGTTAAAATAACCCCCCTTCCCTAGAACTGATATAAAACGTAATAAACAGTAAAAATCACAGACACAATAGGTATTGCCGGGTCCCAAAATGCCTGATCTATCAAAATATAAAAAAGGTTATTACCTGAGGTGAACCCCATAACGGAAAATGGTGCCCAAATATCCGAAACATGATTTTTACATCATTTTACATGAAATAAAAATGGAATAAAAAGTGACCAAAATGTCGCAATGAAAACATCGTCTCATTTCACAAAAAATTACACCTAACACAGCTCCGTAAACCAAAGTATGAAAAACTTATAAGCGTCAGTAGCCTGCAAATTTTTTTCTTCTTACACATTTGTTTAACTTTTGAAAATGTGTTAAAACACAATAAATCTTATATAAATGTAGTATCACCGTTATTGTACTGAACCAAAGGAGAAGTAGAAGTGTTATTTGGAACGCACGGTTTAAGTCGTAAAAACTGAGACCACAGGAACGTGATTTTTTTAAAATTTTTCCACATTTATAATATTTTCCAGCTTCCCAGTACACGGCATGGAATAATAAATAATGTGACGGAGAAGTAAAACTTGTTAAGCACAAAACAGGTCTGTACACAGAAAAATTAAAAAGTTATGGATTTTTGAAGGTGGAGAGCAAGAAATGAGCGACAAAACCCTGCATCCTTGAAGGGTTAAAAAAAGTATTCATTAAATAAGAAATAACAAGCACCTAATGTAATGTATGAAAACACATTACGCCAGAAAACTTATTGCCGTACCCATTGCCAGACCAGACGCTGGACCAGAGTTAGTGATATACATCTACCACAGCCACCCACACCTAGAACCAGCTGGTGATGAGATATTTTCCATTTTGTAATTGTGAAGGAAGATATGTAGATCTATGTGCAATCTTAAGAAACACTTCCCAGGAAGAAACCATTGGGGTATATGCTTGGTATTTAGCAAGGGTGTGCACATTAACATCAGCTGTGAGGTTTACTATGACAAAATTCTTGAATTCCATGGTTTAGCCCTTCCAAGCTAATAAAAAGTCTCACACATCATTGATTAGCTGCAGTTGTACTCATATGAATGTTTGCAAAATAGGGGTAACATTTTATTTTGAGTAGTGAATTGACTATGGATAATGGAAAAATACTATTTACCAATATCTTACCATATTTCACCGTAATCCCAGAATAAACTTGTACTCTCTTGACATTGGCCTCGCAATGGCACACGAGAATAGAGAATTCTCATAATTACATCTTATCCCGGTTTCCTGGAATTCTCCTAGGGAGCACTATGTGCACTCTAAGGAATTATCAGGAGAATAACTGCATATAAAAGTTAATGTGCCAACCTATTGTCAGTTCCATTTTTCCTTCACAGAGGTCATGGTCCCACTCGCTGTTTCTCCAGAAAATTTTGGAAACATCTTCCTTTTGTTCTTCCACGCTTGCTTGGCTACTACAATAGTGGTCTGTAATATACTGGTGTTTTTGGCCATTATAACAGCTGGTTCCTTCAAGAAAGAAAACCGCTTTGTGTACATGATGAGCACCTGTATTTCCGACTTCTGTACAGGAATTACATGGTACTATATTGCCATGTTTGATGTCAGAGAAAATTTTCCACGGAGAAATGATACCAAGTTTGTAGCTGTAAATTTTATAGGAATATCATATCTTACTATTCTGGCAGCTCAGGCTGATCGATATTGTGCGGTCAGTTTCCCCATGTGGTATTTTCACAAAATGACTCCTATCAAGACCACGGGGATTTTGAGTGCTATTTGGTTTTATACTTTTTTAGTACTAATTTCACAAAACTTGGCCACATCTGTTATAGCTCTCAAGATCCAGCTTATTGGCATGTTTATATGGTCTCTAATAACTTACACTATAATGATAGGTCTCAACATAAAACTATTTCTAGTAGCCAAATATCAGCTTAACCGAGTGGAAGGACCAGACAAGGAATATAAGAAGAAATCTCTTTATTTGATAATAGCAGTATCAGCCAGTTTTATTCTGCTGTGGGGACCATTATTTGTAAGGTCTATAGTATGTATTCTGACATATGTTGACTGGTGCTTACTTAATGGTAACATATGCACAGATGTCATTGCTATTCTACCCCGTATTAATGCTGCTGTGACTCCTTTACTGTATATTAGTGGATGTGCTTCTTTAAAGAAGACCCTTCATGAAATGTTCCGCTGCTGTTGCTCTAAAATTTGCATGTAAGTCATTAAAATTTAGCCTAATATTATGTACAAACAGAAGACAATATCTTTTCAGAACTAGCAGATGTGCCCATGTTTTGTATATGTTACTTCTGTTGCTACAAATGAAACTATCAAAGTTAATAAGGTTAAATTGTAATACCACACACAACCCGGGACGGTTTTTCTAATTCTGGGTAACCTCTTCAATTTATATAAAAATATATATAAAAATGGTGTATACAATGGTCACTTTACAATAGTATTCTGGTGTTTTCCTTTGCTTTGAGATCATGTTACAGATCATTTGTTAGTTTTCTTACCGCCTACAGTGGGTTCCATATTACCTATTAATATTGAAAAGAATAAAAAAATTCACATTTTGACTTAATCTTTACTCTTTTTACACAGGCTAATAATCTAATAACTGGGTCCTTGTAAGTCTAGTGGAACCTTGTAGAAGTTGTACATATGTGCAACTATAATGCTAAATAGCCATTGCCTCACTAAATAGAAATAATATGAGTGGATGAGCATTAGTATTTTGCATCTGTGCTAACTCCCCTTTATATCCAAAATTCAGCTGGGTACTTTGTCACACAAACTTTTATTAGTAACTATGGCCTGTGTTGGTTTTTACCCTTAAAAGAATCTTGATAAAAAACTTCAGTTCGTATAGGTGTACTATATTTTAGGATTTATATATATGAAAAATGTAATATTTTGCACCCAGCTTCATAATAATATTACATAGAATATAGAAATTTTGATCTCAATAAATCCCTTCTTTGCAAATAATCTACAGATAATTGTACAGATGTAAACCAAAAACTCATAAGTGTTTTAATGATGATAAAACAGGTCACAGATTGATACTGATTTTTGCAGTCGCAGAACTTGCTGAAACAAATCTGCTACACCCTTGGTACCCTAAGTCTTTTCTATTGATTAAGTTATGTATGAACGTCCACCGACACAAATGGGGAACCACAAAATTGGACACAATTCGATTTGATTCAAAATACTTCAAAAGTTATGTAGTTAGAATATCTTAGATCCACTGTCACTCCAGCACCTCTACTACTGTGGGTCTAATATATTCTAACTATATAACTTTTGAAGTATTTTGAATCAAATCGAATTGTATCCCATTTGTACAGTCATAACTACTAATCAAAAAACTGAAATTTCACCACCGGTGCTTTTTTACTTAACTTCATAAAAGGATTTTGTAATATACAGTAAATGCATTTAAGAATGAATTTATACATGTCATAAATAATTTCTAAATATGTTTATCTTTTCTAGACGCTGGAAAGTGAAAGTTAAAGTTGAATCAGAGAAAAATACAGATATATTTGTTATAACCAGCTAGAGATTGAATGTATGACTATTGCCAACAAGATCACCAAATCTACACAGGTACATAATAAATACTGTATAAATATCCAGATAATATTTAAGTGATAACTACATTTCTATAAACTACATAAAGTTCTTGCCAGTAACTTTTTTTTTGTGGATGGCACACGGTTACACTAATGGACTCATGCACATGAACATGTTTTTCGTGGACCTGTGTAAAGGATCTAGAAAACTCAGAGCATGTTCTACTTCTTCCCATGTTTGCAGTTCATGTTAGTGTAAAATGTGAAATGTACAGATGTCACACAGGTGTCATCAGTGTGCTGTCCCTTTTGCGGACATTCAGAAACTGATATGCACTGATGACACACAGACTGCAAAAATGGACAGATCCATTGTTTGTGGATAAAGAACAGCACACGTTGGTGTGCAGGTAGTCTTATTAGGTGTATATTTAGCATTTTTTCCCTTTTGCAGGGTTTGAATTCTAATTTTCAATTACAGCTGTGCAATGACATGCCCCAACTAATAACATCCACTTGAGGGTCTACCAATAATGACATATTTCTATGAGGAATTCCAATCTGCACAACATAGATTATAAGAAAAGATGCCCCACAATTATTATTTCATTATAAATGCTATTTTTTCATAAAACAGACAAGCTGGGTACTTTGATAAGTTGATTATACTTAATATGTGCTATTGATTAATGTATATTAGTGACAATCCATTTTAAAATGCAATTTTTTGCTTAGTAAAGGTGATTTCTTTTTCCAGTTCATGCAACTTAGTGAATCTTCATGTGCAGTACAACATCCCACACATCCAACAAGCAGTTTCCCACATCAGGATTCTGTTTGTCTTTGTGGAAATAAATGCCACAAACCACCACACCTAAAGCACTACAATATGCTACAATGTAAAAAGAATACCACAAAAACACAGTAGGAAAAAAGGAAGGACTTGGATGCAAATTGCCACATCTATATTTGAGCATAAATGTGGCTATTATAGGTGCACCATAGTTTGAACTTTGGACCATTCATGGTCCATATAAACTGGACTGTGTGCTGGTCAGGGACAGGATGGGAGTACTGATATACGATGCAAGGGGTTCCTAGCTGCCCA
The DNA here is from genome assembly GCF_040894005.1 of Engystomops pustulosus. NCBI lineage: Eukaryota > Metazoa > Chordata > Amphibia > Anura > Leptodactylidae > Engystomops > Engystomops pustulosus. The sequence continues at coordinate 80,378,465 of NC_092411.1, forward strand.
CAAACAAACAGCAGCAAAATACATTTGATAGGGGGTAGCATATTCTGAGAACCATAATGTATCAAGCTTGTTTTATGCACGATAAGCTGTTTTATCGATTGATTTTGGTTTCAGTTCCCCCCAATGCTCTGATACACTCAGTTTCAGGAGAGCAAAGAGGCAACAAAAAACAGAAGTTACCCATTGACTTCAATGAAAAGAAAGTTACCTTCTGTTACACTTCAGTTATTAATAGTGAAACAAAGACACTGGCTGCGTTTTTTTTGCTCACTATTTAATTAAAAAAAAGGGAATGGAACCCAACGAACATCGGTGTGAACCTTGCATAAGTTACACTTCTCACTTTTTTTGAAGATAGATTTGAGATTCTGTCTGTGAGGTTTTATTTTTAACAATATTAATGATATGGTTTGAACTGCAATTTTCTATATGTGTATGTGCCAGTTATTAATTACCTACTTTGCTAGACACACCCCTTGCTGTATGTCTTATATATATATATATATATATATATATATATATATATATATATATATATAATGTATATATGTTATATTTTGAAATTTGCTTGTTAATCATATGCATGGTGTATTTACACAGGGTGAAGTTACATCTACAGAACCATCATTTTCCACTGGAGAACAAATGCACCATGTCTTATGTAATGTGATATTTGATATGGCTCAACATATTGTAATATATTGTAAATTATTTATAGATATATGAACCAGCAAAATAATTTTATTCATGTACATGAGAAAAATAAATCGATTTCAGAAAAACATGAACTATGACCTTGATTACTTCATTATCTTACCTTTCATGGGTTTAACTATGAAAACAGAATGTTCCCTTTTGTCCAGTTTTTTATGCTGTGTATAGGGAGATCTGTACATTCTGCAGCTGCATATGTACAAACAGGAATTTTTGTATATTCAATGTGAGCCAGTGTGTGTGCGTATTCCTATATAATATGAGTCTGTTATGCCTTTGTCAAACAGAAAACTGCACAAACACAATAAAGAATTTCTCTCAGTGACTAAAGTAAATAGGAGACCAATAATTGACTGACTTGGTTGGAATATCTCTTTGAACTGAAAATGTATTGTTCTATTTACAATCCAATAGAATAATATATAAATAAATTTATCATAAATTATTACATTTTATATGTAGTTTTCATATACATATGTGAAGCAGCAAAAATATCCAGAAAATTAGTTTCTTTCGTTAAATAGTCTACTTGTCCATATTTCCTGGTCAATTTAAATAAACATAGAACAGCTAACCTGGACATCTTCTTACAAGTCCTATCACTTACTCCAGGTTCAGGCATGTTCCAGTATTTAGTTTTGTCCAGTTTTGTGAAAATCAGGCTAGAATGGACATAAATGAGTTCTCTAGGATATAACCTAAACTTCTGGCCTGTAAGGAGAAGTGCCCAGTACCAAAAACATAATTTTCTTGGGAAAATCTAAATACACTACAGTCAAAATTAGTGTAGATCACTGTGCATAGTTCAATAAATGATCCTAGTCATTGGTGGCATGCAACAAAAGATCTGGCTCTCACAGGCTGATTCACACATTCACATTGTTTCCGTTTTGCTTCTGTTTTTTGGCTGTGTCCATTTTTTTCATGTCCTGGCTTGTGTTGTTCCGTTATTGCCCTCCGATATGTAAATACAATAATATATGATTAGATCATAAGTACTGGCAGGGTGGTGCCAGTATGGGTAATGCAATGTAATATACTGTAAATATATTGTAGACTTTAATATACTAGCCTGGCTGAATGTAGACATGATCCAATATAGGCTCAATAAAAACATCTCAATGCATCTGGACCAGATGGGATACATCCCACAGTTCTTAAAGAACTCAGTTCTGTCATTACTGTGCCGCTATAAAAAAAAATCTTCAGAGATTCCATGACTGGTACGGTGCCAAGTGACTGGCACAAGGCAAATGTGGTGCCAACATTTAAAAAAGGCACTAGAACATCGCCATGAAATTACAGGCCTGTAAGCTTGACCGTAATTGTGGAGAAAATATTGGAAGGGTTGCAAAAAGACTACATATAGGAGTACGTGACATCACATGGTATAATAAGTGGCAACCAGCATGGGTTTACTAAGGATAGAAGTTGTCAGACTAACCTGATCTGCTTCTATGAAGAGGTAAATATATGCCTGGGTGGAGGAGCTGCGTTGAAATTGTGTTCTTGGACTTTGCAAAGGCATTTGACACTGTCCCTCATAGACGCCTGATGGGTAAAATAAGGTCTATTTGTTTGAAAGGAATCATTTGCAATTGGATTGAAAACTGGGTAAAGGATCATATCCAGAGAGTTGTGGTCAATGATTCCTACTCGGAATGGTCACCAGTTATAGGTGTGTACCCCAGGGTTCTGTGCTTGACCCACTACTATGTAATATATTTATTAATAATATAGAGGTAGGAATTAATAGCACTGTGTCTATTTTTGCAGATGACGCCAAGCTGTGTAGTGTAATACAGTCTATGGAAGATGTTCATAGGCTGCAGGGTGACTTGGACAAACTGAGTGTTTGGTCATCCACTTGGAAGATGAGGTTCAATGATGACAAACATATGTCCTTGGGGGAATAAATCTGGTAGAGTCCCTTGTTGAGAAGGACCTGGGGGTACTAGTACATCATAAATTAAATAACAGCATTGACAGCATGTCAATCAACTGCCTCTAAAGCCAACAAGATCTTGTCATGTATCAAAAGTGGTATGCACTCTCGGGATAGGGATGTAATATTACCACTGTACAAGGCATTGGTTCCGCCTTGCCTGGAATATGCTGTCCAGTTCTGGGAAGCAGCCCATAAAAAGGATGCTCTAAAGCTGGAGAGGGTTCCTAGAGTTATTTAGCCTAGAAAAGAGACAACTAAGAAGGAACATGAATAATTGATATAAATATATGAATGGTCCATACAAAAAGTATGGTGGAAATTTGTTTGTGTCTGGAGAAAACAAGGTTTAATCACCATAGGGGCCAGAGCTTTTTTACTATGAGAACTGTCAATCTGTGGAATAGTCTGCCTCAGGCACTAGTCACAGCAGGGACGGCAGAGAGGTTCTATGATACTATGATACTAACAATATGTTTTAAAAAGTGTTACTGTAAGTGCTGTTGTATAAGTTGACTGGTTAAAAGGGCCCAGTATCAGCCAACGAAAAGTCCTGATTATTTAAAGGACATCTACTATCAGTTTGACTAGCATTAGATGCCTGTTTCTTTATGCACTAACTGGAACAGTTTTTAGTATATAAAGAAAGGGCCCAGAAAAAAACTAAAAAAATATGTAAATGAGCCGGAGACACTCAGGCTTGCGTCGTCTGAGCACCTTTCGGCTTACTTGGGTTTTAATTTATTCCACCCACCGTGCTGTAAGCCTACTTCTGCAGTGACATCAGAGCAGGCGCGTGGAGAGAGCGCTGTGTGTGCTCTCTCCTAGCTCTTTGGCTGGGAGCAGAGGTAGGCTTACAGCAAGGGGGGTAAATACTGATCATGGCATACTGCAGCCAAGGAGAGAGCAGGTTAACACTCACAGCTGTGAAACAAACATAAAAAGAGAGAGAGAGAGACCTGCCTTCAATCTGGCGGAGAGATTTGCTGTAGCATCATATAAGTAAGGCTCCATGCATACGTAACACAAAAACGGCAGTGAGCTCACTGGCAGCTGCACCACAAGAGATAGGGCAGGTCAAATTCCTGCCCCGATTTGGGTCGGTGAGCTTCCTATGGAGAAGGAAGAGGTGAGCAATGCTGATCCCCTATTTCCCCAACTTGCTTGTGGCTCACAGCACATGTCTGCTCATGCTGAGGGGTCTATGGAGCCTTACATTGTAACTAAGGGGCACTGTTCCAATGTCAAAAATCATATGAAATTACAGTTACTCTCTAAAGGCGATGTAATGATTTATTTCTCCAGTACTGAACATGTAATGGAATATGTGTGAGGATATTTCATCATCCCCTCCCCAATTCTTCACTCTCCCAGGAGATTATCTGTTGCTGTCTTGTGGTGACTAATAAAAGCTACCTAACATACCTGGCCAGCTACAAAACCTTCAGGACAGCAGTGTAAATGAGATGTCACTTCTTCTTTTGGAATTCTTTGTGGCCTTTATCCTTTTTTTTATAGTTTTCTTTTATGTTTATCTTTTCCTCACCTTTTACAGTGCTAAAATAAGAATAACTGTGTTCCAGCTGAGTTTTTCTCTATTTCTTTACATGCCACTACATATAGACTAACAGGTTAAGCGAGTTCACCTCACTTTAATCCCAGGGATTAAAATCTTACATACATATTCAAAGAACATTTTCACTTTAGCTTGTTATCCAGGAAATTGGTAACTGCCACAATGTGACTCAATTGCCTCAATTTTACTTATAGATGTATGAAAAAAAAAACATTATGAGTAGCTTTCTTTGACACATGAAAAATAGCAGTATGGCAAAAAAGTAAATGGTAACTCAAGTCCAAAGCTTATTTTGCATGGTGACACACTGTCAATGCTTACTACAAAGTAACACTACACAAGATCAATCTTATTTCAATCTTTACAGGTATATAGGTCTGAAATCTAAGACATAACCCCTATAGAGAAGCATTTACTATTATTCTTTTTGTTGTTGTTAGTATTATAACAAATATGTTGCAAAATATATTAGGCATAGAAGGCTTTATTCTAAAATAAAATCATATGACTACAACACCTAGAATGTCATACACATAACACATGCAGAGAAATAGCATCAGTCATCAATGAAACGCATGATGAATTATGCTGCCACCCACACAGCATTTCACAACTGCTTCTCAGTTTATTTTTTTGCCTTATAATGTTTAAATACACTCTTTTTATTGTGCATACACTTAGGGCATACGCAAATCCTATCAAACATGAACCATGTGGTGGCCATGAGAGTGAACATGATGGGGTTAATATACAGCATTCTATTCTACCATTTATTGATGAGCTGACATCTAAATATCACTGATTTACAGAATTCACATTATATTGTAAAGCACCATGAAAAGTATAGTAAAAGATTAAACAGCCTGCCATTAATTTTAACTGGAGAGGGATTCACTGTGCCCCCACAACAGATTATGTATGTTCTACATATACACAAAATATGCCAACAATAGTTTAGTGAGTGTTTTACTTCAGCACTTACTGTGAACTGCAGTAGCAGCATAGTATCAGGGGTTGCTTTAAAAGGGCTGGATGCAATTCTATTACTATATAAATGTATCTACTCTGTAACGGTTTAGCAAGCTGTTTAGTAATTACATGTATAGAGTATTACCATTATGATTGGAGCCATTTGAGGGCAACCACAATACTGAGCATACTTTTAAATAACCTGAGACACTGGCATGGCCAATAGTTATAGTTCCTCACAAAGTGGCAAATAGTCACATTGTCACTTTTTATATAGTCACTATTGCACTAAACTTCTCCCTTTAGAGCAACAGTAACAACATCAAGCTCTAACCTGTAGTGTCGGTGTCCCCAAAATGCCCCCATTCAGTCAATAATCATAATGTCCTATAGTAGTCATTAGTGTCAGTGCACACAACAGTGTGGCACTGTGGCTTATTTTAGCTAAAAGTCACAATGTCCTACAGCAGCCAATAGTCGCAGTGCCTCTACAGTAGCCAATAGTCACAGTGCTCCTACAGCAGCCAATAGTCACAGTGCCTCTACAGTAGCCACTAGTTACAATGTCTGACAAACAGTAGCCAATACTCACAGTGCCTCCATAGTAGACAATAATCACAGTGCCAACAAACATGTAACCACCTTTCCCTGCTTCCCCCGAAGCACCGGCAGTCTTCTCTTCTCCACTCTACAGCAGCAGTAAGTGGCTTTAAAGCCAGAATACACAATGAGATAACATCCCGTCTGCCAACTTCAGAGCCATGTGCAGATGCTGCACAGAGGAGAAGAAAACTGCTGCTGCCTTGGGGGAGTGGGAAAAGGTGAGTATCGGAGTACAATAGGCCCTTTGATGCACTCCTGACTTGAGCAGCATAGGGGCAGGGAGATGAAACGGATAACACATGACCACAGGCTGGATTTGGATTTAGCCTTGTGTTTCGACAACCGCGGTGTAGCATATGAGATTTATCATCTGGGCAAACTGTGTCTGAAGAAGGTCTAGTTTTAACTGCAGCATTACATTCTCTAGTGTTTGCCATCTGCAAGTGCAACATATTTCTATAGGAAATCTACACCACGTTCATTACTTTTTGAAAAAATACTGATAAAAAGTGCATGAGAATTGATGACACACTGAACAAAATCTGACAGGAAACTGACTGAAATCTGACAGAAATTGTCAGTTTATCACTGACCACACTGATGATTTCTGTTGTGTGACCGCAACCTAAGAATCCATTTGTAAAGTTCTCACCCATCATGTACAGTATGTATTACATTTATAATCAATATGCCACAGTGTTTATAGTTGGAAGAATATGTCACATTACTATTATCCTTAAACTCCACTAGGTGGCAGAACACTTCCTCTGTATATAACTTTGTTAGGTTGCAAGGATAAGAACTCAAATTTGTTGTCCCATATACACAGTATACCAGATCACAATCTAATCAGTAGTGGTCCCACTGCTGGGGCACACACAATCCTAATCACTGACTCCAATCTTCGCGAGAACGGGGGTGCCGTTCTCACTAATGCAATGAAGCAATAGTTTGAGACTTTACACTCCATTTAAGTATTAAGGGCTATCTGGAACACAAACGTTATTGAATGTGAGTGTCAAACTGGTAGTGGCTTATTAGATCTATTTCTGCTGACAAGTTCCCCTATAACTAAGTGCAATTCCAGACATTATCTACAATATGAAATATGTACATGTATACACATAGGCCTCCCCCAGGAGAAAATAGCTTAAACAAATTGTGAGTGTGTGTAGATGGAGTTGTCATGTTCACATGGAACAACTGGAAACATAAGCCTCAACAGTCAGCAAAATAAATCAGGCTATCTTGTCTAGAAAGTGTATACATAAGGAGGGTACATGCAGGTAGGTAAAATAATCACAAGTGCTACCAATAAACTAGCTTTTGCAATTACTTCAGGGCTTCTTTGCTTCTTTGCAGAGGCCCTGAAAAATACCCCCCAAAGTGTGTATATGCAGGTAATATTTTCACGTACCTAAATATCACAATAACTTACATTTCTGCACAAACTGGTCCTGTAGAGGTTATAATTTTGGAGTCTGAACTAAGCATTATGCAAATCTATGATCAAATCAGCAATTTTGCCATCAAAAACTTCAAGCCAACTATGTTCTGGTTTCTTAGTAGCATACAAATGACAAATGCGCATATAGATACAATTTAAAAGATGATGCCACACACCACATGGGTCAATTATCTTAAGACACAATAATAGGATCCAAATGGAAAAATACAACATGTGTTATCCAAGCAGAGGATATTATTTATAGACAGATCAAAATAGCTACCCTCTTTACAATGAAAGGTCTGTTGGCAGTGATTGGGGTCAACCACATGAACCATTTGTGTGCTCAGCTGACAGATTTCTTAAGTTTATTGGACACCTTATACAGTAAAACAAAAACAAAAAATCTCTTAATAATAATGATATATTCAGGACACAATATTATCTTCTAAAGTTCATCACATTGAAAATTATATTCTAGCTATAGACCTTTTACAAAAAGACCAGTCTTTTTACATCATGTTTGTTAACTAGTATCGGAATAATGTGCCTTTTAAAGTGAACTTGGCACCAGGAATGTAATTTGTAGCTAGTGACAGGTACACTATAACCCCAACCAGAACTCTTCACTCTGCCAGTGATATAAGAACAAGCTCTAACTTAATTCAAAGCTCTCACACATGTCTCCAGGACTTCTCCTGAGCTGCACCAATTCTTTGGAATGCCCTTCCCCGGACTATCACACTACGTAACATCCAAAGTTTCAAACCTGCTGTTTAACCCCATCTGTTTAGGCAAGCCTATCACACTTGCATGAAATTTCAACTCTCTATTTACAAACTCGCCCTGTGTCCTCCTTCTGTCTGTTATCCGGCAAACACCAAGCTACAGGTTTTTCTGCAATCCCATTGACCTTGGACTTTGTATATAAGATGGCGGCTGATGACTGGTTCAAGCTGCAGCATTTTTATTTATTAAATTATTTTTTTCTGTTCCCTTATAACGAATAACTGGACCATCATACAAGCTCTTTTACCTCTTGTGTCACCCCCTCATCCTCATACACTGTAAGCTCTTGCGGGCAGGGCCCTCACTCCTATAGTTGCATATGACTCTTTGTACTTAGTAATGTATTATATTATTTGTATATGTCCCTTATGATTTGTAAAGTCCTACGGAATATGACGGCAAATTATTATGCTGGCAGGAAGCCAGGTAATGTGAAGCTAATATAAAACTACTGAAATGATAGTGACAAAAGCATTTTAAAATTCAGCATAGCATAGGCTACTAGAACTCTTCAACAGCCATTTTTCTGGCTCCTCCATGTCCCCATAGAGAATAGTGTACACATCGCCAAAGAGTTTTTATAGTAAAACTGTCTTTTTCCCCCAAAAAAAAGATAAGTTAGATGGAAGTTTACCTTTCTGTATGCAGAGGTGTGTCCCTAGTGGCCAGTGAGGAGCGGGGCCGACATGTATGACATCCTGAGGGAGAAGCAATGGGGGAAAGGAGATATGGAGGAAATGGGAGTTTTTAAAAATTTAAAATCGATGCATAACAGAGCGGTTTCCCGAGGGTGTGGGGGAAACCACTTCTCAATGGCCATTCCCAGGGGACTAGTGACACAGCTCTGCATACAGAAAGGTAAACAGAAAGGTTTTGGAAAAAGCTAATTTTACTACAAAACCTCTATTTGTATACTATTCTCCATGGGGACACAGGAGAGCCCGGAAAAGAGCTTTTGATGACAAGTTCCCTTTAAAGCTCCAAACATATTGATAGGGCTCACATGCCAAAAGGGTGTCCTTTTTACATTTGCCAGGCAATCCTGCAGAATATTCAATAATTGATTGGGTTAAATTCATATTATTTTATTACCCTCAGTTCACATGCAGAGCTATAATTTGGCAGCCATATTGGCATTATAATGCCTCCTTCTGCAGTCAATTTGACGCAGAGACACAGAGGTTTCCTCTGTTGGATTTAATATGAATAGCTTTGTGACATTGTGTATTTATATGATGAAACATACCACAAGAATGCCTCTGGCTTGGTATGATATGCCCTTCTACGTGATCTATGCATGCTATAGTGCTATACTGTATGTATTTTGTGAAGAGCTAAGTTCTGTTTGCATCTCTTACATACTTTCAAGTGTTTAGAGGGTTAATAGTGTGACAGACCCTTAGTCATAGAACCCTATAATTAGAGCTTGGTCAGATGGTCATGTATAGTGCTTTTATGTTTTCCTCTTTCCTTTTAGTGAGTTCACATACCAGCAACACACACATGATTTTGCTGCATAGTTCATTTCCCCATATGCTTTTTAAATATCATTACATGTATCATTTATGAGTTTCACAAGGAACACAAACATGAAAAACGCCCACCAGAACGGTCCCTTAGGGAGTGCAACAGGGGTAGCACTGTTATGTCTCCTCTTTGTATTTCCTTATGGGATAATACTTCAAACTGCTGAGACTAGGGTGGTCTGATTAGAAGCAGATGTATGCCATGGATGGTAGTGCAGAGTTCTTTTCATACTGGCAGAACATATTTCAATGTTTTGCTTCCGGCGAGTTACCGTTTTTATGTCTTTTCTGTAAGTCAATAGAAACTTATGCCCATGGTAGGATATCATACTTTAGTTGGTAAAGATTGAAGCATGGTTTTTGTGCCTTTAAAGGGAAAACTGGCCAAGGTTTGGAGCTCCAATGAAAATCCATGTTTCCTTCTGTCTACTTTTATTTGTATTGGCATTCTCAGGATGCTGATAAAATTGAAAGCTGTAGAAAACCAGGATCGATAGCATTAATTTCCCCACTCCCCAGAACAGCACCGGGGACACACAGTGGTCGTTGCATTGTGTCACTTATTTGGTCCCCTTGCCATTTTTATAGTGAGGATAGGTCATGGGTATTAGATCAGTGGGTTTCTGATACCCTGAGACTAGACTGATCAGCTGTTATGACATGCCTCATGTGCTGGAAATCAGATTCGCCAGCTCTGCTCCTATACTTAAATATGAGCAGAGATGCCTTTCCACTGCACAGCTGCTATACAGTGGATGGAGCCATCTGCTTCCTGCTCCATTCCTGGTATAGGTTCATGTAATGGATGGAGCCCAGAACAGATGATCAGATCCACACCGATCTGATACGAACAACCAATTCCGAGGTCAGGTTGTCAATATCAAAAACAGAAAAAACACAAAAAATATCTAACAGTCAGGTGTAAAATTCATCCAGAACCCCTAAGTATATCCATTTCGTCGCTGCAGCAGCCTTAATAAATTCTCTGCCAGTGGTATTACACTGGAGTAATAAGTGGATGATACCCATATGTGAGATACACATGGGGTAATTTATTATCCAGGAGCAAGTATTGCTGAAGACAGAGTTCCACCATAGTTATGATTTGACACATTTAAGCCTGTCCTAAGGTATTACTTCACTTTCTAGACCACCCCATTACTCATAGTCACCATTTTTGCAATTTTTAGAATTCTAGAATTTTAATTGCCATCATTAACAGATAACAAGGTAGAAAATAATGAAAAATTGTGAATCCCTTCATGTTCTCCACTATTTTGTTTAGAAAGCTCCAATGATAATATGGTATCTTCCTACAGAACTGCTGTAGTCAGTCACTGACCACAGAACATGTCCACCTTGCTGGTGTCACTGCTGTGGCTAGAGATTGGCTGCAGTTGACATATAGGGGTACATTTACTAAGGGTAAGGGTACTTTTGTCGGACTGTGCACTGTTTTCAGGGCTTAAACGGCTTGCACAGGTTTTTAATAAGTGTTGTGGCATAGCTGCGCTGGCTTCCATGCGACACAAATTAGGGGGCGTGCCATCAGACGATCTGACTGATTAGGACTGAGTGCAGGATTTAACTTTCAAATTGTGTCACAAGCCCAAGCACTTAGATGTACCACTAAAAAAGATGGTGAACTCTGTTGGACCCAAGGGGGGAAGTGACACATTCATGATTTCGGGCGCACAATCTTAGTGAGTCGTGGCAGAGTGCATTATAGTCGTACAATGTACTTTTTGTGAACTCTGGTGACCAGGTAAGTAAATGTGCCCCATAGTGAGGCAATACTTTAGGGTTGAACCTGAGTAAACAATGCTGAGTGGGGAGGAAGAAAAGCACATGCATGGGAGTATTAGGGAACTGGAAATATTAATAATGTATTTGTTAGTATTTACCATTATCAGATGTTTTGGAAAAAATGTATTCAATTGGACCAGATTTATGCAGTATTATCAAATATATATATATATATATATATATATATATATATACCGGTATATATATATGTGTGTGTATATTGCAGCAGCCTTAAGATCTTTTCAAGATCTGTGAAACATATCCACATTCAAAAGGAAAAAAAAGAAAGTTGGTGGAGTCAGAAAAAATATATTGTGGGCACACACAAGTAATAAATCAATCAGAAACAGAAAGTGCACCAAAACAGCCCGAATGCAATATTAGTAAAAAATAATGGTTACTAGTGTACATCTTTGTGACACATCCGTCTGTCACACTGTTGAAAAAATTTTGTACAACAAAGAATTAGCTTGGTCATGGGCATATTGCCTTACCCTACCAGCATTTGAAAATGTGGTTTGTCAGGTTAGAAACAACAGACCTTTTGGGACCATAAGACGCACTTTTTAGCAAAAAAAATCTTGCTAAAAAGTGCCTGCTTCTTATAGTCCGAAGGTCAGGAGGATCTAGCACTGACAGACCCTCTCGATCGCTTTAATGGAAATTGGGTCATGTGCTGACATAGCGCTTCACCAGATCTCTAGTCTCTGTATGGGTGTTTCTGCGTATAGTAGTGCCCAGTGTGTTCCTTATGTGTGTATATAGCACAACAGTCTGTGTATTTCTGTATATAGCAGTGCCCAGTGTGTTTCTTATGTGTGTGTATCTGTGTATAGTAGTGCCCAGTGTGTGTGTATGGCAAAGCTGTGTGTGTGTTTCTGTCTATAGCAGTGCCCAGTCAGTGTGTTTGTGTGTGCATAGCAGAGCCCAGTGAATGTAGCATGACCCAGAGTGTATAGAATTTGTCAGTGTGTTCCTATGTGAGTGTGTATAGCAGAGATGAGTGTTTTCCTATTTCTGTTCGTGTGTGTATAGCAGAGCTGTTTGCGTGAATGAATTGATGTAGCAGAGCTGTGTGTGAAAGAATGAATGGATGTAGCAGGGCTGTGTGTGCAAATGTATGGATGTAGCAGAGCTATTTGTGTAAATGGATGGATGTAGCAGAGCTATGTGTGTAAATGTATGGATGTTACAGTGCTGTATTAGTGCTGCTTGCGTCTTATGGCAAGGAGTGTCTTATAGTCTGAAAAATATGGTAGTTAGCATAATGTGGGGATGTATCAATCTGGCTATTTGAGAATACTGGCGTTCTTTGAAATGCTTAGTGCCACATTTATTAAAGGTTTCAGATAAGTCTGCAAAAGGGGAGTGTCCACTGTAAAAGGTGGCATGACCTCACAGGAAATTCAATATTGTGACGCAGCAAACTAGACTAACTAATAGGAGGTGCAAAGTGCGACTCGCAAGTGTTATACTGCACCAGATTAATCATCCAGCATCAAACACAGGGATTAAAAATAAAATGTTGCTCGTTTCTCTTTGCTTAACATTGTTCTGATGAAACTGCTTTGCTCTTACTGCTTTATGCCATCTGCTTTAAGCAGCAAGTAAGCTAATTGGAAGGGCCTTCTGGTCAATTTAAAGGGAGGCACAGAAAATGGACAGATGCACTGTAAACCGGTGGAGAAAATATATCTAGATGGGGGAGGTTGCACAGGGGTGGAAGAAGGGCACAAAAGAATAGCCCTAAGAAGAATTCATGAGAACCAAAAGAGATGTGAGGAAAAGAGTATTGGGAACAGAAGTAGCAATAATCTACCACTTATGACATATGAGTGGAGACAGCTGTGCCCATACAACCAGTAGAGTTTACAGTCAGGACAGGTTAAACCAGAAAAGTGGGATTAATAATAGCATACCCAAGACAAACACCTCCACTGCCACTCTTTCTTAAACTATACCTGATGAGTCTAAGGATCTGATTTAAAAAAAATGAAAATCAAAAGAGAAATATAAATAAGTGACTAATGTCATAGTGTGTGCTCTATTAACACATTAGGCCACATTTATTAAAGAGTTTGCGCCAGTTTTCTGTTTGACTTTGCACTGAAAAGTGCTTGCATGTGTATTTATAAAGTGTTTGCGCCAGTATTGTGTTGCAGCTACACTATGCCGACGAGCTACTAAATTCTGCTTCCAGTGCAGATTCGGAACGTGCACCACATTTAATATAGTGACTTACCTATCTGGAAGAGTTCACAGAACGTGCATTGTACGGCGATAATGCACTCTGCCGCGATTTACTAAGATTGTGCGCCCGATATCGTACATGTGCCGCTTCCCCACTCAGTTCCGCTGCAGTTCACCTTCTTCTTCCTGGTGCATGTAAGTGCTTGATCTTGCGACACATTTTGAAAGTTAAATCCTGCGCTCTGTGTGAATCCGTTGTATCGTCCGACGACATGCCCCCCCGATTTCTGTCGCATAAAAGCCGGCGCAGCTGTGCCACAATCCGATCGCGAGCGACACAATCCCCTGTTAAATACCTGTCACAGCCGCACAAAACCCAAAAACTTCAGAAAGTCCGATGAAAGTGCATCCACTGACCCTTAGTAAATAAGCCCCTTTATGTTTAAAGGAAACCGACCATTTAGAATGGTAGGGGTAAGCTGTAAGTACCGAGCACCAGCTCAGGGTGAGCTGGTGCCGGTACTTACTTTCGTTAGTGTTATAAACCGCGGTATCTGGTGCTCGGTACTTACTGCTTACCCCTGCCATTCTAAGTGGTAGGTTTCCTTTAAGGTGCACACTTCCAGAGCAGGGCAGGGTGCACCATATTAATCAAGACTGTCCACAACTTTTGATGAATCTGACGCCCTCTACACACTCCACGGGCAAACGGCATCTAGTGCAGTGTGCACTACTTTTGATAAATGTGGTCCATTTAGTTCTGAAAAATGTAAATTTCCACACAGGGAAAATTGGGTGGTTCCCTGTAGTACCCAGAATACTGAGATCCAATTCCCAGTCACCTTTTAGAAATGTATAAATGACATGGAAAGTCGACATGGGAGTGAGTAGACGACTGTCCAGCTACCTTTATCCCTTATGCTTCTTTGACATGAAAGTTGCAGAAATTGACAGTTTCAAGTGAAGTGAAAAACGAATGGTTTTGCATCAGATTTCAATGTCAGATTTTGTTCTGTATCTCCAAGTTTACATCGGGTAGAACTCGGACGTAACTCTGACACATTGATGTCTATGGGGCACATATACCAAGGGTCCGTGGACCGCAATTCAATGGGGTTTCCCGACTATTTTTGTTCTGCACTGAATCGCACGCGATAGGATTATGGCGCATCGGCGCCGGCTTGCATGGACACAAATCGGGGGTGCGGCCATCGGACAACAGAACTGATACAGACAAACTGCTGAATGTAAAATTCAAATTGTGTCGCAAGATCAGCACTCACATACACCGGGAAGAAGAAGGTGAACTCTGGCGGACCTCAGCGGGGAAGTGACATATTCAAGAAATCAAAAAACCAGTCTCTAATGACAATTGGGTTGCAAGGTCTGTATACATTATTCATAATTTAGTAGGCATATTGGCCCACATTTACTAAGAACTTGTGTAAACTGCACTATGTGCAGTTTGCCTGTGAATAGTGCAGAGGCTGGCAGATTCATGATTTGTGGTGCCCATTCGTCATGAATCTGGCGTTCCCTGGATTGCGCTGACAGAGTGCACCAACTTTTTTTTTGTGCACATTTAACATGGGGCATGCAAAACTTTTCTGCTGGACTTTAATGTGTCCCATGTTCCGCAAATGTGTCCCCTGCGATTATAACTACATATGCAAGCAGTTTGCACTGAAAAGAATGTACAAAGTCCAACAGAAAACTGGCGCAGGGGCTTTAATAAATCTGGGCCATAATATTTATTCTAGGGGCACTGTGTGGTCAGTTGTGGTATGAGGGGTATGTGATACATTATTTAGTAACATATTGTTATTATCCAGGTGATATTATAATGTAAGGCTACATTCACACGAAAGTATGCATTCGCTCGTGCGATGGATAGGAGTAGTGGTGACACTTCCCCTTTCTACTGCAATGCATGGCACAAGGCGCCGTAACACGGAAAAGGATAGGACAGCGGTACCAGCGAATGGGTAACTTACGTATGGCCGCAAGCCTGGAGCTGAAGGAGATTGCTGAGCAACGCATAGTTTGCACATTCTTTTCAGTGCAAAGTCAGACAAAAAACACTTTAATAAATGTAGGTCTATGTGTACATTTAAACTTGTCACCAGATTTTACAACATTAAACTTCTAGCACCCTCAGGTAGAATGTCCATTCTAGAATTGTCGTTTTTATGTGAAATCTTGCCCTGTTACCTATAAATAATCTCCAAAGTCAAGTGAAAATGAGTAGAGAAGAGTCAGATTTGCTTATGATGAATCAAGTTTAGAGCAATGGCGGCTTTCATATGGGTAGTATTGGCGGGCCCACAGGGCCTACGGCTTCCAGGGGCCCACACCCACCCAAACTGATGATCATAAAACACGCTGTTAAATTAAGGCAGTGGCACCACTGCAAGTGCACATCTTGCAGCAGCGGCCCCCACTAACTCTGCTCTGTATCTGGCAGCCGGCCTGGACCACTGCAATGGAGATCGGGTGAGGTGCTGAAGAAGCATTTCACCTGATCTCCTAGAGAGCAGAGTTTCCACACTGTTCTCCTCTCCTTGCTGTCCTGACATGTGTTTCTCCAGGACCGTGAGTAATATAGGAAGCATGTTACTCATTACATGCTTCTTGCATCACAACAAGGTCTCTCCTGCTGCTATCTTGGACTAGGTAGCAAGAAGTTTGTTTGTGTGTGTGTGTGTGACTGCTGGTCACTCTGTCGGGCATCCCTGTGATTGCTGCCTACTCTGTGGGGCATTCGAATGACTGCTGGCTAGTCAGGGGGGCATCCCTGTCACTATGATTCATAACAGTAGCAAAATTACAGCTATGAAGTAGTAACAAAAATAATTTTAAGGTCGGGGGTCACCACAACATGAGGAACTATGTAAAAAGAATGCAGCATTAGGAAGGTTGAGAACAACTGGTTTAGGAGATCTGGTCTGAATGGTTGTCAGGAACAGAGCCGGATCATAGGGGAGGATCCCGGGCCGCGAGCACCGGGGCCCCCACCACTTAGCCTTTAAAGGGGCCCCCACCAAATGTGGGCGATTCGGGCGGTCGCCAACAGTGTATTTGGCTTCGGGCTCCCCGGCCGATTCGGGCTGATGTTGCAGACTTTCGTCTATGGCAGAGCGAGGGAACAATAAGTTCCCTGCTTTGCCATAGACGATCGCATATAAGCAAAGATGGCAGCCCCCTGCCGCTAGTGACGTTTCAGCGTGTGACGTCACCGCGACGACAGCGCAGCTTGTAGCAGGGCACCGCCATCTTTGTTTACATCCGACACAGAGAACGAAGATGATGACGGCGCGCATCGGGGGAAAGCTGGAAGGTGAGAACAATTTTATTTTATCTGTGACTGTATTTAGTTAATTATAGGGGGATTGTCTGTATATATTTATTATGGGGGGAGGGTGTTGTATATAGTTGTTATAGGGGGATTGTATGTAGTTAGTTATTATAGGGGGTCTGTATACAGTTAAAGGGGGGTGTATAGTTATTATAAGGGGACTGTATATAGTTATTATAGGGGGTGTATAGTTATAGGGGGACTGTGTATAGTTATTAGAGGGGGTGTATAGTTATTATAGGGGGACTGAATATAGTTATTATAGGGGTGTATATAGTTATAGGGGGACTGTATACAGTTATTATAGGGGTGTATAGTTATTATAGGGGGACTGTTTATAGTTATAGGGGTGTATAGTTATTATAGGGGGACTGTACATAGTTATAGGGGGGCAGTATATAGGGGGGGCTGTATATAGCGGTTGCTTGGGGAGCTGTATATAGTAATTGCTGGGGGAGCTGTATATAGCAGTTGCTAGGGGAGCTGTATACAGTGATTGCTGGGGGAGCTGTATACAGTGATTGCCGGGGGAGCTGCATACAGTGATTGCCGGGGGAGCTGCATACAGTGATTGCTGGGGGGAGTTGCATAAGGTGATTGCCAGGGGAGCTGCATACAGTGATTGCCGGGGGAGCTGCATACAGTGATTACTGGGGGAGCTGTATATAGTGATTACTGGGGAGCTGTATATAGTGATTACTGGGTGAGCTGTATATAGTGATTGCTGGGGGAGCTGTATACAGTGATTGCTGGGGGAGCTGTATACAGTGATTGCTGGGGAGCTGTATATAGTGATTGCTGGGGGATCTGTATATAGTGATTGCTGTGGAAGCTGTATACAGTGATTGCTGGGGGAGCTGTATACAGTGATTGCTGGGGGAGCTGCATACAGTGATTGCTAGGGGAGCTGTATACAGTGATTGCTGGGGGAGCTGTATACAGTGATTGCTGGGGGAGCTGCATACAGTGATTGCTAGGGGAGCTGTATACAGTGATTGCTGAGGGAGCTGTACATAGTGATTGCTGGGGGAGCTGTACATAGTGATTGCTGGGGGAGCTGTACACGGTGGTTGCTGGGGGAGCTGTATACAGTGGTTGCTGGGGGGGCTGTATACAGTGGTTGCTGGGGGAGCTGTATATAGTGGTTGCTGGGAGAGCTGTATATAGGGGTTGCTGGGGGAGCTGTACACAGTGGTTGCTAGGGGAGCTGTATACAGTGGTTACTGGGGGAGCTGTATACAGTGGTTGCTGGGGGAGCTGTATATAGTGGTTGCTGGGGGAGCTGTATACAGTGGTTGGTGGGGGAGCTGTATACAGTGGTTGCTGGGGGAGCTGTATATAGTGGTTGCTGGGGGAGCTGTATATAGGGGTTGCTGGGGGAGCTGTACACAGTGGTTGCTAGGGGAGCTGTATACAGTGGTTGCTGGGGGAGCTGTATACAGTGATTGCTGGGGGAGCTGTATATAGTGGTTGCTGGGGGAGCTGTATACAGTGGTTGCTGGGGGAGCTGTATACAGTGGTTGCTGGGGGAGCTGTATACAGTGGTTGCTGGGGGAGCTGTATACAGTGGTTGCTGGGGGAGCTGTATATAGTGATTGCTGGGGGAGCTGGATACAGCGATTGCTGGGGGAGCTGGATACAGCGATTGCTGGGGGAGCTGGATACAGCGATTGCTGGGGGAGCTGGATATAGCGATTACTGGGGAGTGATATGTAGCGATTGCTGTTCCCTGTCTGGACTACATTACATGGGGACCCTCACCATATTTTGCGCCCAGGGGCCCCCACCAACCTTGATCCGGCCCTGGTTGGGAAAGATGCGGAAGGGTATAATAGAAGTTGACTTCTTTAAGGGAGTGTCTGCCTGCTGCCATTGGACCGCTACAGCAAGGAGGACCTCCTCCTACAATCACATCACTTGACATCACATGCTGTGTGCCTGCCTATGAGTCACTCTGCAGCGTGGATCCTCTGAGGCTGACTGAAGGAGCTGCTGGACAAAGTGATGCCATATTTTGGTAGGTTAAAGCAGGTTCCTTTTCTTTTCAGTGAGGGTGCGGTCATACAGTGTTTTTGGCTGGTTTTAAGAGTTTTTCTTCACTGCTGAAAGTGTAAGCAGCTGTCTTAACATTTTCACAGCTCTTTAACTTCCAGCACTGAAGAAAAACGCTTTCAAACCAGCCAAACCCCTGATAAAATGTAAAAACCCATTGCAAACGCACCATGCGACTGCACCCTATTCATTGTTCATGAAATGAAAAGGGAGAGCACTAGCATTGTAAGCAGTTTAAAACATACAGTTCTTTTTTGTTTTTACTTTCTTAACGCACTCAAAAATCTGTAACTTTTTTAATTTTATTTTTTGCTGGTTGCTAAGCTGCTTGTGAGTTCTGTGGTACTTCCCAAACTGCACCATTCGAAAAGCTGTAAAAAACGGTGCAAGATTAAGGATAAAGGGCCAGGCGACACACCCCCTTCACGCCCCTGGCAGTCAGGGACCTGTAAGAATCGGCGGCAGCAGCGCATGTATTGCGCAATCACTGCCAGCTCTATGCGATGCAGGCGAACATTCAACTGGCGCTGTGAATAAACCCCTCTGCAGCCTCTGTCAGCGCGCCGCATCGCATAGAGACGGCAGGGGCGTGAAGGGGGTATGTCCGCCGGCCCTCTCATGAATACGGCCGACTGCTGGGTGACCTGTATGACAATCCGACCTTATTTGGTAAGCGGTCGGATCGATTATAACTAAGTTTGCTACTAAAGATAAGTATCTGGACTTGCAGATCGCGTCAGATTGGATACTTACAGTATTTAAAACTTGCATTTAAACAGTGGATTTATCACTTTTTGAGACTATTTTGTTTCATCTGTCAAGCTTAAAAGGAAACCAGTCATCAGAAATTGGCCAAATACACCACTGCAAGTATGTTGTCAAGCGGCTGAGCAGCTTCCAGATCGTGTTTCTTTCATGGTCTGGTGTGGTGGTATCATCCAGAAAATCAACTTTTAATTGAGCTGTGACTTGGTTTTCTGAAGTCAAGGAGGTGGAGAGTTTAACACTTAAGTCAAGCATTCCCTGTTTCAGAACGCCCCATTCACTGTAATTGACGGGAAGTGTTCAGAGGCAAGAAGAGCTTGACTTCAGTGTTAAACTCTCCACCTCCCTTACCTTGATCAAGAAACTGTTCAGCTGCTTGACAACATACTGGTAGTGGTTTATTAGGCCAATTTCTGATGACAGGTTCACTTTGAAAGTCACACAAAGTCTCAATAGGTCTCAAATCTCAATAAGTAGTTCAAGAAATCAGACAATGTAATAATAAATATCACCAGTTAGATCACAGAACCAGAAGTCTGATGCAAAATGAATAATGAGTTTCTTTTCTTTGAAAAGAAATATAGAGTTGAACATAAGGGTTTCTGAAGTGACAATCCCTCCAGATTTTAAAAGTAAATCATCTCAGCCAAATAATACTGTTCTCTGCTCATTCTTATGATATTTTCTAGGTAAATTTGCAAGATTTAAAGGTAACCTACCATTTGGAAATGCACATTCTGACTCACACATACCTGCACATAGGTGTAGCAGAGATGATGCAGGAACATATCTTGGTTAAGCACATAAACCGGCCATTTAAACCGGTTTAAAATCAATTCTTATATTATGCTAATCAGCCACTTCTGTTTGCGTCACACAGGCCGATCCGCACTTGGGCATTTCATAATTATGCAGGCACGTATAACCCCCCTCCTGCCCCCCTTCCTTCCTCGTTCCCGGGAGGCGGTAATGTCACCAAGCCCTCACTAGCACTAGCACTTTGCAGGCTTGCAAAGCGCATCGGCCGGCTCGCAGGGCGGCTGCGAGAACTACCGACAAAGTCTCATACTATTGCAAGTCTTCGACAAAGAGACCCTGCGTGCCGGGCCGATGCGCAATGTGAGCCTGCGATTCGCATGTGCTAGTGCTCTTTAGTATTTGCTTAGATAGAATTCACTCTCTCTACTACTCTGCTACTACTAAGGAAATGCAGATCTGGCTTACACCATTGTGAGACAATTTTGTAGAGGAATGTCAGCTCACCTGACAGTATGAAACAAACATGTAGTCACCGGTGCTCAGAAGAGAAGGGGGTAGATGAAGGCAATAATCGATCCTCCAGTGCCGTGTCAAGGCCACTAGCAACAATGAAGAGAAATGGACAAATGTACTCTGGGACCCCAATTATAGTAAAAACATCCTTAGTTTAGTTATCAGATTAAAAACGATGTGAATGCAAAATGCTGCAGGTGTGGTACATAGACAAATGCATTTCAAACATACAAAAATTTTCAGTTCTTAGTCATGGACCATAGACCATCTCCCCACGAAGCGCCCCCCCCCCCCCTTCTGCACACTTATGATACTGTGTTATTGAGCCTTCGAGGTTTTGTCTGACCAGACAAATGCAGAAAATGGCCTCCGTATTAACATGAGGAAGGGAGGTGGGATTTCAATAGGTAGAGCCTGGAAAGGGTAGAGGGGGTGAGGAAGGGCATTCATTTTAATAGTCCCTACCAAACCATGAAAAGAAGCCTGTTGACCATCACTGGAGATCAGATTTGAGAGCTAACAAGAGGGGAGGGAAATTAAGTTGGAAAGTCTGATCGAGATTCATCGGGAGTTTAGATCAAAATTACTAAACATATTAACCAAAAAGTGTTATAATTATTGCTTTTTTATACAAATCATTCACAAAGGAAAGCAAACAGACCTGCAGAGACATGTGGCATCTACATGGTGGTCCAATATTGCATAGCTGTTGGCAATTGGTATGCTGCTTTACAAAACCAGAATACAAAGGTGTTCCCCTTTTGTGAGTATCATCTACAAACTAATTTTCATTAAAAGGTCAGGCTTATAATGAGTTAAAAACAAAAACAGTAATTGCCTTACTTGTTCTCACTTCCCTGTTCCATTTATTCCTGTTTTAAAACACAGAAAATGATGCCTTCTCATCCTGTGATTGGCCAATTGATGTGGTGATTTTTAGTCCTCCAATTATCAAAATATTCTTATACTTAGAATGAGATGCAATGACCTAGCCCAATGACTATGAGAACAACTATACAGGGCCGATTCTAGCCTTTTTGCTGCCTGAGGCGAAATTTGAAAATGCTGCCCCCCCTCCCTCCGCACGCGTACGCGCGCACGTGCGTGCCCCTGGTGATGCTACCTTACACACTAGTAGTCATTGGACACAGATATTAGTGACCTCTAGTACCTTACAGGTGACCATCTACTCCATCCGGAAGGGTATTTCTTTACGCTTTCTTCTAGCCTTGGTTTTCCTCTGAATTCACAAAGAAATGTCTTCAACTCCATGCAGCACAACTCCCCATGGCGCCCCTAAAAATACCACAGTCACTTACAGTATAATGGATTGTGATTCTAATATATATTATCCTCACAACATGACTGAACAAACTATTCCCAACTTTAATCACCCAAATTAGAGCATATAGAGTAATTCAATTAGGTGCCCTAATTTAGCCTCCCCCTATATTGAACAGCCTTCCCCCCACCCCCCACCCCCGTATACACAGCCTCGTCCCCAGCCCCCTCAGTAAGTAATGTGCCTCACACACAGCCCCCCAGTAAGTAATGTGCCTCACACACAGCCACACAGTAAGTAATGTGCCTCACACACAGCCCCCCAGTAAGTAATGTGCCCACACACAGCCCCCCAGTAAGTAATGTGCCCACACACAGCCCCCCAGTAAGTAATGTGCCCACACACAGCCCCCAGTAAGTAATGTGCCTCACACACAGCCCCCCAGTAAGTAATGTGCCCACACAGCCCCCCAGTAAGTAATGTGCCTCACACAGCCCCCCAGTAAGTAATGTGCCTCACACAGCCCCCCAGTAAGTAATGTCCTCACACACAGCCCCCCAGTAAGTAATGTCCTCACACACAGCCCCCCAGTAAGTAATGTCCTCACACACAGCCCCCCAGTAAGTAATGTGCCTCACACACAGCCACACAGTAAGTAATGTGCCTCACACACAGCCCCCCAGTAAGTAATGTGCCCACACACAGCCCCCCAGTAAGTAATGTGCCCACACACAGCCCCCCAGTAAGTAATGTGCCTCACACAGCCCCCAGTAAGTAATGTGCCTCACACACAGCCCCCCAGTAAGTAATGTGCCCACACAGCCCCCCAGTAAGTAATGTGCCTCACACAGCCCCCCAGTAAGTAATGTGCCTCACACAGCCCCCCAGTAAGTAATGTCCTCACACACAGCCCCCCAGTAAGTAATGTGCCCACACACAGCCCCCCAGTAAGTAATGTGCCCACACACAGCCCCCCAGTAAGTAATGTGCCTCACACAGCCCCCCAGTTAGTAATGTGCCTTACACAGCCCCCCAGTTAGTAATGTCCTCACACAGCCCCACATTAAGTAATGTGCCTCACACAGCCCCCCAGTAAGTAATGTGCCTCACACACAGCCCCCAGTAAGTAATGTGCCCACACACAGCCCCCCAGTAAGTAATGTCCTCACACACAGCCCCCCAGTAAGTAATGTCCTCACACACAGCCCCCCAGTAAGTAATGTCCTCACACACAGCCCCCCAGTAAGTAATATCCTCACACACAGCCCCCCAGTAAGTAATGTCCTCACACACAACCCCCCAGTAAGTAATGTGCCCACACACAGCCCCCCAGTAAGTAATGTGCCTCACACAGCCCCCCAGTTAGTAATGTGCCTCACACAGCCCCCCAGTTAGTAATGTGCCTCACTCAGCCCCCCAATAAGTAATGTGCCTCACACAGCCCCCCCAGTAATGTCCTCACACAGCCCCCCAGTAAGTAATGTGCCTCACACAGCCCCCAGTAAGTAATGCCCTCACACAGCCCCCCCCCAGTAAGTAATGTCCTCACACAGCCCCACAGTAAGTAATGTGCCCCACACAGCCCCCCAGTAAGTAATGTGCCTCACACAGCCCCCCAGTAAGTAATGTCCTCACACAGCCCCCCCAGTAATGTCCTCACACAGTTCCCCAGTAAGTAATGTGCCTCACACAGCCCCCCAGTAAGTAATGTGCCTCACACAGCCCCCCAAGTAAGTAATGTCCTCACACAGCCCCCCCAGTAAGTAATGTGCCCACACACAGCCCCCCATGTTCTCCCCCTTCCCTGGCCCCTGTCATGTCTCCCCCCTTACCTCACAGATGCAGCTCTCGCTGTGTGGTCACTGCTTTCCCCAGCAGGTCATGTGACCATGACATCACCAAAGGTCCTTCAGCCTCCGGGGGACTTATACTCCCGGAGGGTGAAGCTACTGCTGGGGAAAGCAGTGACTACACATGGTCTCATCACGATCTGTGTCCTGAGGATACACATCGTGATGAGAGGATGTTCTAGCGATCCCCCTACTGCACTCACCATTCAGTGCTCCCACACAGCTCCCTCGTCTTCTCCAGCCAGCAGCCGCTCTGCGAAGGGACACAGGTCGGCACATGGTGATGTCATCACGCCGACCTGTGTCCTGCAGAGCGGTGCGCACAGGCAGGATGTGCTGCACCGCTCTGCCTATAAATTCCTTTAAGGCGGCGATGTAATTTATTTTACAGGTGGCACGGACCTGCCAGTCATTGGCAAGTCTGTGCTACCAGCGGCAAAATGCTGCTCTTAAATGGGGTCCGCTATCTGCCACCTGAGGCGGGGACTTCACCTCGCCTCATGGCAGAAGCGGCCCTGCAACTATACATATATACCTCCAAACCAAATAAAACCAGAGTCAAAGTTTTCAGTAATATAACACTTTTCAAACTTTATTAATACATTAAAAACACGCTATAAATAGATAATACCAGTGAAAGAAGTGTGTAGTGTACCCTCCAGCGGTAGGTGTCAGTGCATGTCTACAGTAAAATAAAAATAGTAGGTACTGTTTATATATGAGTAACTCACCACTATCAGGCATATACATATCTACCCACTAATGACAACATTATCTATATATGTAAAAGACAAGTGTCTCACTCATGATGAACACTGAAACAAAAGGGACACAACTAGACACCTCAATGCACGTTTTGCTACGAAACAAACCCTGGGGTGTCGGACTTTATATTCCAAGAGGCCGGAAATGTTACATCAAATGTTAAGTGTGACACCAGTTTACAATCTAAGCAAAATTATGATCATTCAAAAACTGGCCTCGTCGGTGTCGGATGAAGAGAACACATACAGGGACCAAAAACTGGTATTGCAACTAGCAAGCGGAATCGAGCTCTTAATCAATCACCAGAACATGACCAGTGCTAACCACATAGAAACAGTAATTCAAAATAGAAAGCAAATGTGGCAGTTAAAACATAACTTTTACTAATATATTAAAATGGTTCAATAAGACCCTATTAATCCATGCTTGAATGGCGCCGCCAAAGCACCAAAGTAATCGTGTCACACAGTGCAGTGTAACATGTAGAGGGGCTTAGGTGTGGGGTATTAGTACTAATACATAACTATGTACACATTGGATAAGTTATACAAAAGAAAAATGGAAGGATCTCACCAATTCTTGTCGTGTGTAGATTACGGTCCCCACAGTACAGGAGATTCACCTGGGATATGTCGGTCTCTTGCGTGTCCCTAGTGCGTCTGTACCTATCGCCCGGACCGTTGCTCCCGTCCTAACAAGGACGGTCCCACACTTCCCCTACAGGCTAATCTGTCCCTAGATGATCGCAGGAGACAAAAAAGCAAAAAAATATCCCAACGCGTTTCCCCCCAAAAATCACTGGGGTTCATCAGGGGATTTCCAGAAAAGACGGGGCACGGAATGAAGGTTCCCGATGCCTCACATGAGAGTCCCCCCCATGAGTAAAGGGGAGAGAACTAGGCTGGAGTGGCAGTGGCCGTTCCTCCTCCTGGCCCGGCCGTGTCAGGCGTGCGGGTCGTGGTGCTGGCGTGCGCAACTCTTTACTGCGCATGCGCCATTCAAATACCGGACTTCCGGGTTTGGTGCCCGCCCCGTGATGATGCGCTATGATACTGCATACGCGTCCTAGCAACCAGGGGGCCGGGCGGCCATGCTAATCCGCAGGACGGGTATGTATCTGTTTACATCGGCATGAGATGACTCGAATGGTCTCCCAACACCCCCCGTAAGTGAATCCGTGATTATGTCACAGCGATTCCACCTGTGGAACGAAAAGATAAGCACCGGAGTTTTAAGGCAATCTATTAGAAAAGAAAGAGAGGCTTACAACATACAGCAGAAGATGGAATATAGCTGAGAGTAGATAATTTACACACATTTTTTATATATAGGAGCTCATAGAAAGCAGGCATAGCTGAGAGTCTCATTAAGCCCTTTGGGTGCTACCGTGTCGAGGCGAAATATCCACCTTGTCTCACATTGTAAAACTTTTTTGTCCCAATTGCCCCCACGTGGAGGTCTATCAATTCTGGTGATGCCATGAAATTTAAGCACTTTTGCCTCCCCCCCATGGAACGTGTTTATGTGTCTGGCTATTGGGGTATCGTGGTGGTTTCTTATGTCAGATAGGTGAGCGCCTATTCTGCGTCGGAACTCCATGATTGTTTTGCCCACATATTCAATGCCACACTCGCAGATGGCTCTATAGATAACCCCCTCAGATCTACAGTTGATAAATGTTAGGATGTCAATGTTTTCATTTGTGACATTCGAGGTAAAGGTTTGACAAGTTTTTATGAAGGGGCATGCAATGCATCCACTGCAGCGGAATGTGCCTTTCAGTTTATGTCGCTCAAGCCAAGTCCCCTGTTTCGGTGGGATAAAATGACTGTGGACTAGGCGATCCCGTATAGTCTGACCCCTTCTGTATGTAATGGCAGGAGCGGGTCCTACTACATCCCTGATATCGGGATCCATCTGTAAAATATCCCAGTGCTTTTTTATTATTTCACGTACTGCTTGGGCCCCGTTGTCAAAAGTCGTGATAAGTCTAGTGTGAGCATCACTCTTAGAGCGTGTCCTCGTCTCCAACAGGTCTGTGCGGTTTTGTGCCAAGGCAAATCTATAGGCTTTTTTCAAAACCCAATCTGGCACATTTGCTTTCTATTTTGACACCAGTTTACGGCGCATCAGCACTGACTCTGACTTCCAGGTGCCCCGTTTCCATCATTTCAGTTCTAGTGTGCATGTCCAGATCCGCAGACATGTCAGATCCCTGGATGTCGCTCCAATAGTGCTTAGCGCAATGTCCAACCCCCCTGTGACGTTTCCGAAATTTTGGGAACTATATATATTTGAACTTTGACTTAGGTTTTCTTTGGTCTGGTGATTACATTACGAATACAATTACAAAATCCTAACATTGCTTATCATTTGTTCATTTGAGAGTGTTCACAGCTATCCTAAGTATGTTGAAGAAAGGTACATCAGGGAAGGCTGGAGGAAGAAGAAACTGTGCATACTGCAGAGAAGTTTTTTGTTATTCATTTGTTATGTATGATTATGTTAAGGAATTATATCATCACTGGAGTGGAGAGAAAACCTGGAATTCCAGTACATTTGTGGAGTGACTAAATCTGTTGTAGTGTAGAAGCAAATGATTCACTGCCCGCAAGCTAATGCTGAAGTTCAAGCAGAATATTGTGTTACAGTAGAAAGAATGTTCATCAACAAAAAAAATCTGAAGAGAAGAAGTCTGAATCATCAAATAAATAATACATTTTGTAGGTGTCAAAAATATAGGTACATTTTACTTGTTAGCAAAATATCATGGCGGACCTTGACAAGAAAACAAAATGTTACATATTTAATATATTGTCTTAGCTTTTTTAGTTTAAGTCTTTTATTCATAAATTGATTGTTTTTAACTATGAATTGTATAAAGTCGATCTGACAACATGATTAGATGGGGTCTAAAGTCAATGAATGTCATCAACATTAAAATTGTCTATAACAAAAAAGTTATATTCCTTTGGTGAAGATTCCCAGTAAGCCAGACACTGCCAGAAAACAGTAAATTGCAATGGAAATACTAGGAGCTTCTGGATAGGGCAAACCCCTAAAGTATCATATCATATAGTGCCATTAATTATTCCTTTACCTTTATCCTAGATTTGCACATATTATAATTGAAACAGAAGACATAGAGCAATTGACATGGTCAGATAGCCTTTGGCTCCAGAACATAAGAAAAATGTAATTGGTCTAAGTGTGACTGCTGAATGTGACACACATAGTATTTCTTTTCGGGATCTTACATTCTACATATGATGGCAATCTGGCTAAGACATCCTCCTCATTTGAGACAGTTATCACCCTGCTCCGCTTAGGAGGGGCATTTATAAAGGCCAGTTTCTATGAGTAAAGATAAATTGTACTACACTCATTGGGGCACATTTACTTACCCATCCCGTCGCAATCCCAGCCATGTGTTGTTCAACGAGGATTGGGGTCTGCCACAATTCACTAAGATCGTGCGTCCAATTTCCTGCATCTGTCGCTTCCCCGCTGAGGTCCGCCGGAGTTCACCTTCTTCTTCCCGGTGCATGTAAGTGCTGATCTTGCGTCACAATCTGCTTTTTAAATTCCGGGGTTTGTCCGAATCAGTCAGGTTGTCCAACGTCCTCGTCCCCCATTTGTATCGCATTGCAAGCCAGCGCCGATGCGACATAATCCTATTGCGTGCCCCAAAAACCCAGGGCAATTCAGCGCGAATCGAAAAAAAAAAACACGAACCTTAGTAAATGTGGCCCATTGAATACCAACAGAAGGCTAAGGACTTGGGAATTAGATTTAGCAGCAGAGGTTATCCAGACAATGTGGTCCATCAGGCAATGGGCAATGTGCTGACCTCAACAAAAGTGACCTAACAACCCACAACAAGAAACCACTCGATTGGCACATATAATAATTCCTGTCTATCCCATTGATGGACATTGATATCTCTGATAGGATACCCTCCAAAAGATAGGTTCTCCCTCCAAAAGAATAATACATCAACTGCAAAACTGCAAGGGGTGATTTAAGTGGCCACTTACCCTGAAAAACTGCCTTGGCAAGACTATACGCCTGTTTAGTAGAAGGATTTTGGAATATGTGAGCAATATCATGAGTGAAACTTGGATATTGAAATGCATGCCGTGACCACAGATGCCTGAAGTTTTGTGGGTCAGAAGTCGTATGTCCCTCACAAAGAGGAGGCAACTGGCATCCGCTTGGTGAGTGACAGTAAACTTCTGTACAAAGAGGAGTAATGGATCTTTAGAATGCAGTCTGTCAGATCTGATGGATTGAATTATCATATCAATCAAATATGCATCCTTTATTTAACTTCTATTTTCCTACTTATTCTCCGACAATGTAATCATTCCTCAAGGGATCCAGTTGTTATACTGGCTTTAATGTGCTATCAAATCTCTGGAAGCCCGGTTTTCTGGAAATTATATTATATGTACCTAATTTCAGACCAGAGAATGAGTTTGAGGTTTTCTATGTTTCTGGTTAGTTCTTGCCCATCTCGTCTAAAAGCAAGTTGAAACACATTATCCATGTCTCTACCAATTCGTATGGCTGCTGTGGTGGCTGGAAATACTTCTGGATGAAAACCTTCCCACAGGTCTCTCATCTAATCAGAGAGAAGAAACACGTCTACGTAGGTGTGACTAGGTATCCCAAATACTTAAGGTGTGGTCGCACGTTGAGTTTGTGATGCATTTTTAAATGCAATAGAAACATTTTACATGCTACCATGCGTTTTGCTGCTTTGTAAGCCTTTTCTTCATTGCTGGAAGTGTAAGAAGCTGTTGAAATGTTAACACAGCCGCTTACACTTACAGCGATGAAGAGAAACTATTTCAAACCATCCAAATGCATGGTAGCATGTAAAAACGCATTGCAAACGACAGGTGTGACCACAACCTTATAGTGAAGCTCATATGGCTGAGACTGATAATCAGGCCAGAGCTCACCATCAAGGTTTTGCTGTCATTTATTTTAATGACATTTTGATATTCTCTGAAGATAAAATTTATAATGAACAACAGATGAGACATGTTCCACTGAGAAAAGTTGTCTCTTGTCTCTGGAAATGTGTGGGGTTCAGGAAATCCAATTTCTTGGGTTCCTTCTGTCACCAAATGAACTTGTTATGTACCAAAAGGCCAGGGACCTCATTATGACCTCACTTCAATGAGGTTAAAGCGACTGTTAGGCCAATGATTTTATAATAGCAGATTTCTGGGTGTTGTACAACTATGACCAATTTCTAATGATCAAATATATGTATAGATCATTAGTATTATAGGGGGCAGAAAACTACTTTAAAGTGTTCCCAAGAAAAAAAAGGATAAGGTCCAAAAACATATATTGGTGGGATTAAAAATGATAATTAATACACAATTAATATATTTGGTAGAAAATGTATGCTAGCAAGAAATATATTCATTAGAGATAGACAATAAATCCAATTTGCTAACCCCTGCTTCACTGTAAAGGATATCTCAAGCGCTGGTAGACTTTGTACTACCAAGTATTATATTGGAAGCCATATGTCCCCAGGTTCTGTATTTTTGGTAATATGATGTTATCTGATTTGTGTGCAGGACCCAGTCTCGATGCTGGTGTCTGTAAATTCTGTTAACAAGCTTTGGGACTGCAGAATCAGTTCATTAAAGGTCCTCTAAAAACCCCCATTTGCATCAGATGACTTCCTTCCCCAGCAGGATTCCTCTCAGTGAAATCACAATTCAATGTATATTTGGGACAGACATTAGAAACTCCATTTAGGTACCTGCACAAAGTATTAATTACATGTGACTTAACAGATTACAGATTAATGTGTAGAATTACAGTAACATGTCATTTTTGCATATGGATATTTGCTACAGATTTCCTTAAATGGGGGTTTCCGGTGACAACATGTTATCCCCTATCCACAGGATAGGGACTTACTTGCTGTTGTTGGGGGTCTCAGAAATGGAACCCCCATGGATCACAAGAAAAGGGGGGGGGGTCCATTGTACACCAGATGTATAGAGGCGCTGATGGAGAAGAGAGATAGAGATAGAGAGATAGAGAGAGAGAGAGAGAGAGAGATACAGCAACTGGCTGCTCTATATATTATATATCTGGGGCAAAACGGGGGTACAATGGACCCCCATTCTCACAATCATGAGGTTCCATCACTTGTCACTGGACAATGCCTTTAAATTTAATAAAGCCGTTAAAAGTAAAACTAAAAACTGCAACTGAATTTGCAACTAAACCATCATATAACATCTCATTTATCATTAGGAGATATGACAAAGGCGGCACCTTTATCCATATACAAAACTACAACTAATCTATATGTGTTACATAGATTAGTTGTAGTTTTGTATATGGATTTTGTAGTGGAACATTCTGCACTATGTAGGGTTACCCTTAAAGGTGCCGCCTTTGTCATATCTCCTAATGACAAATGAGAAGTCAATACATTTATTTGTATCTGGTTAGTACATGTACAAGCACACATGTATGTGGATCTACAGATTTGATCTGCTAAACCCAGGTTGGGTAGGTTTCACCATTGGAGTTGATATTTCTAAACGTATGGTAATCAGGATTATTGTAATCCTACTAATGAAGGATCCATGTAGAGATAAAGAGAAGGGATTGTTTTCCTGCAGATAATTGGACAAAAGCGTGTGTGGTGTTTTAGGAGGGGGGCTTGTCTTTTGGAGAGCATCCTGGCAGAAAATGTGCCACTGTGTTTTTAAGAAAAGGCTAAGGTCATTTACAAGGCAAATGTTCTTTCTATAAAGGATAGCGAACATGAAATCCACAACTTTTGCTAAAGGTGCACTTTGATAGATCCCTTTCACTCACTTATGTCATACATCGCCGTTTGATGTCAAAGTGTATTCAATGAAGAAAAATGTAAAGATTAATACAATTCAGTGGCGCTTTCACTTCATGTCTTAATCTTACCACAGGATATATTTATGTTGAGTCAGCCTGGGTGAGCTTTTCATTCAAGGTTGCACCTTAATTCTTCTGCCAAAGGCCTTTCGAAGAATTACAACCACAACACATGCATAAGGAAGCGATTAATTTTATCATCATTTTATTTCCCCATTGAAAGTTACCACGTTGGTTTGCATAATTACAATCATTATCTCTCCGTGTTTCCTCTGTGGCTGAACATGCTGAAATCACTAATGATACTGATCATGAGCGCCTAATAGGAATTAACCCTGCCTATGCCAGTTGAGCTGATTAGCTGCTGAAAAGAAGCCCTTTGGTCAAGCAGTACCCTCCTCAAGAACCCCCTCCACACATCCCTCTAGTAGTCATTTGTAGAACAGATGGCATTTCAGTTTGTTTCACTATTCACATCTGGGATTGAGGAGCTATGGTTTTAGGGAATGCAGAGTGCCACTACAATTCTCCTGGGTAGGACAGATAGACAATAGTGCACGCGCAATGCTGCCTTTTACTTTTCCAGCTAATCAATGTTGTGGCAGACTTTCAGACCCAGAAAGAGTTAATGCAATATGCAGTGCGTTCATACTTGGCAAGCATATCTGCTGGTAAAGAATGAATTGCTTGGTAATGTCTTGGCAGGATATGTAGTGCTAGTATGTACACGTTACTGATAGATTTGCTGGCCTCTTAGCTATCGCTATTATTTTCAGCAATGGGTGGAATTCTTTCTAGAAACTTACAGGTATGCCAACAAACTATTGTATCTTAGCAAATAAATAGGGAAGCAACGTTCTCAAACCTTTCTTTATAGCCAGAGCTTCAATGTAACATACTTTATTGTTCAGTTTTATTATTTTCCTTAGAAAACAGGATTTTTTTTTATAGGTGGGGCACATTGAAAATGTGTACGTCTCCTGTTAAGAACTCATGTTATGGCCGGCGGCACACGTGGCATTTTGAACCAGTTTTGGGCCGTTTTTAAGCAGTCCGTTAAAAAACGGATGCGTTTTTGAAAAATGCATCCGTTTTTGACCTGTTTTAATTAAGATAATTGGTAAAAAAATGTGTTTTTAAACGGACTGCTTAAAAATGGGCCAAAACGGATTCAAAACGCCACATGTGCAACCGGCCTAAAAGGAACCGCGCGGCATACAGGGGGCGGGTTGCGGCCCGATAGCATATGCGTTTCCAGTGGAATGGATGTGATCTGTAATCAGGCCCTGGTGTCTTGCATTGTTTAAAGCTGCGTTCACATGTGGCACTTGTCTTGCGTTTAGAAACGCCAGGAAATCCCCTGTGGGCGGTGCACGGGCCGATCTCATATGCATTTCCATAGAAATAATACAAAACAGTGAGTGCT